>NW_023995465.1:55000-109317 GCF_015586225.1 Lucilia sericata | reverse complement strand
TGTTCTAGTTCTGTTCTAGTTCTGTTGAGTGATCAAACATCAGAATCCATAAAAAAGGAATTAAACTTTTGAGTGAAAGCTTGCGGAATTCGAAAATTTAAACAGCTTTCAAACTGATGTGTTTCGACCTTCTTAAGAAATTATTAGGGACACGATCATAGATTTCTATTATAAATATTTTGCTATCATTAAAGTTGATTAAACATTTATATTATCTAAATAAATACTGTTTGTTTATGAGGTTCAAAACAATTACTTGTTCAGGTGAAATTAATTATTGAAAATTTTTTTCACTGTAATTTTTTAATAATCTTCAAAGCACTTTAAACGATCACTTATTTTTGTATCATTACGAAATTCAATTTTCAACTTTTTTTATAATTGATTTATTTAACATTATAATAATAAAATGAATATTTTAAAGGTCGTTGGGTTTATTTTTAAATAATTTCAGGGGGATTTTTGTTTTTGTAACATTATAATAAATTGGTTGTCTTTATTATTTTGCACTTTAAATTAAAAGTTTCTCTTTTTTTCAATAAATGACCAATTTAAAAAAACACAGGCTTTTTTTGCAAAATTTATTTTATTCACCTTTTTTTAAATAATATTAATTTATTTATTTAAAACAAATTAATTTTTTTTAACTTTATTCGAAACGTAAATATAAAATAAAGTTTTCAATTTCAACTTCAGTTAGCAATATATTGACCGTACCGCACGCGACACGATCTAAACTTGTTCTGATCGCCAACAAACTGATTCCGTTCACCTTAAAGCTTTTCAAATTACACACCGCTCTCTCTTTCTACACACAGAAAAACCGTCAACAAATTTGACGTATTTTTTATTACCAATAATTCTCGATTATTTTTGTTTTTTTTTTTTTTTTCAACTGATATTAACAAATTGTCTAAAACAACAACAATAACAGTAAATAAATCTAAACAAGTACTTAACTTTATAAAAATGTCTAAGAGAAGAGCGTTTTGTAAGTGTTTAATATGAGAGTTGGTTTGTTTGATAATACAAATGTTTTTAATAAAAAAAAAGTTATTAACTTAATTTTTTGTTGTTGTTATTATTACTATACCTATTGCTTTAGCAATATTATAAAGAAACAACAACAATTATAATTACAGAAAAACCAATAAAGTATGAATGTTTTCATGACACTTGTAGTGGATTTTTAATTTATTAAACGGCTACAATGTTCTTATTTTGAAGTGAATACTATAACAGTTAGGCGTAAAATAATAGCACACATATCTTCGAATTATCAAAAAATTGACAGAACTATAATACTACCCACACATACAGACTATGGAGTAGTCTGAACTACTTCATTAAATTCACTACAGCTTAATCTACAGTCCATTCTAAAGTCTGGACTATAGTGCATACCGTAGTCTGGACTATAGTATAGACCATTCTATAGTTTGAACTATAGACCATTCTATAGGTTGAACTATAGACCATTCTATAGTCTGGACTATAGTCCATTCTATAGTCTGGACTATATATAGTCCGTTCTATAGTCTGGACTATAGTGCATTCTATAGTCTGGACTAGTCCATTCTATAGTCTGGACAATAGTCCATTCTAAAGTCTGGACTATAGTCCATTCTATAGTCTGGGCCATAGTCAATTCTATAGTCTGGACTGCAGTAAATTCTATAGTCTGGACCATAGTCTGGACTATAGTCCATTCTATAGCCTGGACTATAGTCCATTCTATAGTCTGGATTATAGTCTGGACCATAGTCCATTCTATAGTCTGGACTATAGTCCATTCTATAGTCTGGACTATAGTCCATTCTATAGTCTGGACTATAGGCCATTCTATATTCTGGTCTATAGTCCATTCTATAGTCTGGACTGCAGTCCATTCTATAGTCTGGAATAAAGTCCATTTTATAGTCTGGACTATAGTCCATTCTATAGTCTGGACTATAGTCCATTCTATAATCTAGACTATAGTCCATACTATAGTCTGGATTATAGTCTGGACTATAGTCCATTCTATAGTCTGGACTATAGTCCATTCCTTAGTTTGGACTATAGTCCATTCTTTAGTCTGGACTATAGTCCATTCTTTAGTCTGGACTATAGTCCATTCTATAGTCCATTCTATAGTTTGGACTATATTCCATTCTATAGTCTGGACTATACTCCATTCTATAGTCTGGACTATAGTCCATTCTATAGTCTGGACTACAGTCCATTCTATAGTCTAGAGTAAAGTCCGTTCTATAGTCTAGGCTGTACTCCATTCTATAGTCTGGACTACAGTCCATTCTATAGTCTGGACTATAGTCCATTCTATAGTCTAGAGTAGGGTCCGTTCTATATTCTAGGCTGTAGTCCATTCTATAGTCTGGACTACAGTCCATTCTATAGTCTGGACTACAGTCCATTCTATAGTCTGGACTATAGTCCATCCTATAGTCTGGTCTATAGTCCATTCTATACTCTGGACTATAGTCCATTCTATAGTCCATACTATAGTCTGGACTATAGTCCATTCTATAGTCTGGACTATAGTCCATTCTATAGTCTGGACTATAGTCCATTCAATAGTCTGGACTATAGTCCATTCTATAGTCTGGACTATAGTCCATTCAATAGTCTGGACTATAGTCCATTCTATAGTCTGGACTATAGTCCATTCTATAGTCTGGACTATAGTCCATTCTATAGTCTGGACTATAGTCCATTCTATAGTCTGGAGTAAAGTCCGTTCTATAGTCTTTGCTGTAGTCTATTCTATAGTCTGGACTATAGTCCATTCTATAGTCTGGAGTAAAGTCCGTTCTATAGTCTGGAGTAAAGTCCGTTCTATAGTCTTTGCTGTAGTCTATTCTATAGTCTGGACTACAGTCCATTCTATAGTCTGGACTATAGTCCATTCTATTGTCTGGACTATAATCCATTCTATAGTCGAGATTATAGTCCATTCTATAGTCTGGACTATAGTCCATTCTATAGTCTGGACTATAGTCCATTCTATAGTCTAGGTTGTAGTCTATTCTATAGTCTGGACTATAGTCTATTCTATAGTCTGGACTATAGTCCATTCTATAGTACAGACTATAGTCCATTCTATAGTCTGGACTATAGCCCATTCTATAGTCTGGTCTTTAGTCCATTTTACAGTCTTGACTATAGAATGGTCTTTAGTCCAGACTATAGAATGGCCTATAGTCTAGACTATAGCTTATTCCGTAGTCTAGTCTGACTATAGAGCTTTCTATAGTCTAGACTATGAACCATTCTATAGTCTTTTCAAAAGTCTTGTGACAATTATATTTTGTCAATTCTTTATGATTCAGAATTTGTAATCACATTTTTTTTATTTATATAAATATTATCAAATTATTGCAACCATGTTGTAGCTTATCTTGTAAAGGTGAATTCCCAAAAATGTAAATGATAATGCGATAATTTTTATATGTACATAGCAGACTTAAAGTAGACAGAACAACGTGAAAATAACCCAAAAATTCTTTTTATAATTTGGATATATAACTGACTTCAACTATATCTATATAATTACACCGATTTTTAAACCTAGTAATGGCCATAATGTGCATGATATCAAGGCGTGCAATTTTATGATTCTAATCGTATATCGTTATTAAACAATTAGCGTCAATTAAAAATCTATAAAAGTTATAAATTAAGTTTCAGTATAAGAGTTAGTCATATGCTGCCTAAATTTCGAAAATAACATAACAACCAAGTGCTAGGCTATGTATGAACTTTGTCCTAATTTAAGTATTAGGATTTCATAAACGATTTCCGCAGAGTTTTAATTAAATTATGATACTAATCGATTTCTTATCGCATTGATTTGTCATAAATGTTTATGGAGAAACATAAAATAATATCTCGAAAACAATAGTTAAGTATTTGAAATTTAAATTGTAGTTCTGTTCTAGTTCTGTTTTAGTTCTGTTCTGTTCTGTTCTTCTAGTTCTGTTCTAATTCTGTTCTAGTTCTGTTCTAGTTCTGTTCTACATCTGTTCTAGTTCTGTTCTAGTTCTGTTCTAGTTCTGTTCTAGTTCTGTTCTAGTTCTGTTCTGTTCTGTTCTAGTTCTGTTCTAGTTCTGTTCTAGTTCTGTTCTAGTTCTGTTCTAGTTCTGTTCTAGTTCTGTTCTAGTTCTGTTTTAGTTCTGTTCTGTTCTGTTCTGTTCTAGTTCTGTTCTAATTCTGTTCTAGTTCTGTTCTAGTTCTGTTCTACATCGTTCTAGTTCTGTTCTAGTTCTGTTCTAGTTCTGTTCTAGTTCTGTTCTAGTTCTGTTCTAGTTCTGTTCTAGTTCTGTTCTAGTTCTGTTCTAGTTCTGTTCTAGTTCTGTTCTAGTTCTGTTCTAGTTCTGTTCTAGTTCTGTTCTAGTTCTGTTCTAGTTCTGTTCTAGTTCTGTTCTAGTTCTGTTCTAGTTCTGTTCTAGTTCTGTTCTAGTTCTGTTCTAGTTCTGTTCTAGTTCTGTTCTAGTTCTGTTCTAGTTCTGTTCTAGTTCTGTTCTAGTTCTGTTCTAGTTCTGTTCTAGTTCTGTTCTAGTTCTGTTCTAGTTCTGTTCTAGTTCTGTTCTAGTTCTGTTCTAGTTCTGTTCTAGTTCTGTTCTAGTTCTGTCCTAGTTCTGTTCTAGTTCTGTTCTGTTCTGTTCTAGTTCTGTTCTACTTCTGTTTTAATTATGTTCTTGTTCTGTTTAGTTCTGACCTACTTCTGTTTTAATTATGTTTTAATTATGTTCTAGTTCTGTTCTAGTTCTGTTCTAGTTCTGTTCTAGTTCTGTTCTAGTTCTGTTCTAGTTCTGTTTCTTTGTTCTAGTTCTGTTCTAGTTCTGTTCTAGTTCTGTTCTAGTTCTGTTCTAGTTCTGTTCTAGTTCTGTTCTAGTTCTGTTCTAGTTCTGTTCTAGTTCTGTTCTAGTTCTGTTCTAGTTCTGTTCTAGTTCTGTTCTAGTTCTGTTCTAGTTCTGTTCTAGTTCTGTTCTAGTTCTGTTCTAGTTCTGTTCTAGTGTTCTAGTTCTGTTCTAGTTCTGTTCTCGTTTTGTTCTAGTTCTGTTCTAGTTCTGTTCTAGTTCTGTCCTAGTTCTGTTGTAGTTCTGTTCTAGTTCTGTTCTGTTCTAGTTCTGTTCTAGTTCAGTTCTAGTTCTGTTCTAGTTCTGTTTAAGTTCTGTTCTAGTTCTGTTCTAGTTCTGTTCTAGTTCTGTTCTAGTTCTGTTCTAGTTCTGTTCTAGTTCTGTTCTAGTTCTGTTCTCGTTTTGTTCTAGTTCTGTTCTAGTTCTGTTCTAGTTCTGTTCTAGTTCCGTTCTAGTTCCGTTCTAGTTCTGTTCTAGTTCTGTTTTAGTTCTGTTCCATTTCTTTTCCAGTTATGTTCTAGTTCAGTCTCCCTTTAATTCTAGTTTTTAGACCCAAATTGTAAGGTATTTTGAAAAGCTTTAAATAATTCTTTGTGTCTGCCTATATCGGTACTGAGTTTCTCAGAATGTATAATTTATTAAGAATATGTTAAAGTGTTCATAAATTTATTATTAATCTGATTACTTATGTTCATTTACTATAAGGCAATTTATAGCTAAGTTTTATTGTATATTTTTCCCTCTCAGTTAAAATATATGTATAATCGTTTGTATGGTGGGGGCTTTTAATTTATAATTAAACAACTTTTATCTTTAAGTATTCTTATCTGAAAAATTCTAAACTTTCTTGGACAATCTAAAAGAAAAAGATTTTAATCAAGTAGCAAAAATAGGTCTATGTATGTACATAATGTACATATGCATGTATGTACAATGTATGTGTATTCGGAAAACCCATATTATAAATCTTAATTTTTACTATATAATCGAGTAGTAGTAGTTCGATTGGATAAGCAACGCTATATTAACATCTGTATATAGTCAATAACAACTACTATACTATATACTATAAAATCTTAGTTGCAAACATACTTAATTAATACTATTAAAATATTTAACTAATTTTTCAATTTCCAATTTATTAAGTTAATTATTTACGTCACATTTTGCAATAAAATTTAAAGATATTGTTTTAAACTTTTTGACAATCTAATCACTTAAAATCATTTGAATTGATTAATTTTTACCACTTCTTTAGTCATTTATTACCTATTGATGGTAGAAAGTATTTAACAGCTGTCAATTAAAAAAAAATGTGTTAAAATACTTGTTTATAATAAATAATCGTAACTAACATCAATTTATTATCTTTGTTGCTGTTTTTCGGCGAAAAAAGACTCTTCAAGAAGTGTAAATTTGTTGATAAGAACATAGTTTTTTAAGTAAACTTTACTTTTTTATTAAGATAACTATTAAGATATCATATAAAACCCCAGCAGACCTGATATAGTAAGAATACTATCAGTGAAGGAAATTCATGACAATTGATTTAAACCGACTAGTCCCGTTAACTGTTTAAATTTTACAGAAAACTGATTAATTTCTAATTTATTATAAACTACTACGATTAAAGAATTATCAATTAATTTTGGTTAAATTTTCTGTTTAATAAAGGGGTACGGGATCATAAATCGATATTTCCATACGATCAGATTTGTGCACTGTTACTGTATTCTTTAACCCACCAAAAACTTAAATTTCTTCAAAATTTTCCATTTGCAAATCAAATTACTTATAAAAACTTGATTTTAAATTTAACAAAAAAATCTATATAACCAACTTAGAGTCAACAACATTCTCATTAAAACTGGCCTTAAACAAGATCAATGACTCCGCACAAACAAACGTAATTTTAGTTAAATAATTCTACTATTTTTGTCTAAGAAAAAACAGCAACAAAATAATTAAAAGTTAAACCTAATACGAGTGTAAAGTAGACAAGTTAGTATATTTTTTGATTTAAAAATACTATTTATAAACATAATACAAAACAACAAGTTAATAAAATTTAAAAATGTTATACCCAGATCACGTGAGATTTGACCAACATTAAATAAAATGTGTTTTTAAATCACTGTTTAAATTGGCGACAAAAACAAATGAACAAACGAGATTTGAAAACTGCCTGTGAATGAATTGCACTACAACTTGCAATGGAGTCAGAACGGAACTTGAACAGATATAGATAGAACTTGAACAAAACTATAACAGAACTAGAACAGAACTAAAACACACTCAGAACAGAATTAGATAAGTACTAGAACAGAACTAGAAAATAACTAGAACAGAACTAGAACAGAACTAGAACAGAACTAGAACAGAACTAGAACAGAACTAGAACAGAACTAGAACAGAACTAGAACAGAACTAGAACAGAACTAGAACAGAACTAGAACAGAACTAGAAACAGAACTAAAAGAACTAGAACAGAACTAGAACAGAACTAGAACAGAACTAGAACAGAACTAGAACAGAACTAGAACAGAACTAGAACAGAACTAGAACAGAACTAGAACAGAACTAGAACAGAACTAGAACAGAACTAGAACAGAACTAGAACAGAACTAGAACAGAACTAGAACAGAACTAGAACAGAACTAGAACAGAACTAGAACAGAACTAGAACAGAACTAGAACAGAACTAGAACAGAACTAGAACAGAACTAGAACAGAACTAGAACAGAACTAGAACAGAACTAGAACAGAACTAGAACAGAAACTAGAACAGAACTAGAACAGAACTAGAACAGAACTAGAACAGAACTAGAACAGAACTAGAACAGAACTAGAACAGAACTAGAACAGAACTAGAACAGAACTAGAACAGAACTAGAACAGAACTAGAACAGAACTAGAACAGAACTAGAACAGAACTAGAACAGAACTAGAACAGAACTAGAACAGAACTAGAACAGAACTAGAACAGAACTAGAACAGAACTAGAATAGAACTAGAACAGAACTCGAACAGAACTAGAACAGAACAGAACTAGAACAGAACTAGAACAGAACTAGAGCAGAACTAGAACAGAACTGGAACAGAACTAGAACAGAACTAGAACAGAACTAGAACAGAACTAGAACAGAACTAGAACAGAACTAGAACAGAACTAGAAGAACTAGAACAGAACTAGAACAGAACTAGAACAGAACTAGAACAGAACTAGAACAGAACTAGAACAGAACTAGAACAGAACTAGAACAGAACTAGAACAGAACTAGAACAGAACTAGAACAACTAGAACAGAACTAGAACAGAACTAGAACAGAACTAGAACAGAACTAGAACAGAACTAGAACAGAACTAGAACAGAACTAGAACAGAACTAGAACAGAACTAGAACAGAACTAGAACAGAACTAGAACAGAACTAGAACAGAACTAGAACAGAACTAGAACAGAACTAGAACAGAACTAGAACAGAACTAGAACAGAACTAGAACACTAGAACAGAACTAGAACAGAACTAGAACAGAACTAGAACAGAACTAGAACAGAACTAGAACAGAACTAGAACAGAACTAGAACAGAACTAGAACAGAACTAGAACAGAACTAGAACAGAACTAGAACAGAACTAGAACAGAACTAGAACAGAACTAGAACAGAACTAGAACAGAACTAGAACAGAACTAGAACAGAACTAGAACAGAACTAGAACAGAACTAGAATAGAACTAGAACAGAAGAAACTAGAACAGAACTAGAACAGAACTAGAACAGAACTAGAACAGAACTAGAACAGAACTAGAACAGAACTAGAACAGAACTAGAACAGAACTAGAACAGAACTAGAACAGAACTACAACAGAACTACAACAGAACTAGAACAGAACTAGAACAAACTAGAACAGAACTAGAACAGAACTAGAACAGAACTAGAACAGAACTAGAACAGAACTAAACAGAACTAGAACAGAACTAGAACAGAACTAGAACAGAACTAGAACAGAACCTAGAACAGAACTAGAACAAACTAGAACAGAACTAGAACAGAACTAGAACAGAACTAGAACAGAACTAGAACAGAACTAGAACAGAACTAGAACAGAACTAGAACAGAACAGAACTAGAACAGAACTAGAACAGAACTAGAACAGAACTAGAACAGAACTAGAACAGAACTAGAACAGAACTAGAACAGAACTAGAACAGAACTAGAACAGAACTAGAACAGAACTAGAACAGAACTAGAACAGAACTAGAACAGAACTAGAACAGAACTAGAACAGAACTAGAACAGAACTAGAACAGAACTAGAACAGAACTAGAACAGAACTAGAACAGAACTAGAACAGAACTAGAACAGAACTAGAACAGAACTAGAACAGAACTAGAACAGAACTAGAACAGAACTAGAACAGAACTAGAACAGAACTAGAACAGAACTAGAACAGAACTAGAACAGAACTAGAACAGAACTAGAACAGAACTAGAACAGAACTAGAACAGAAAAACAGAACTAGAACAGACTAGAACAGAACTAGAACTAAACTAGAACTAGAACAGAACTAGAACAGAACTAGAACAGAACTAGAACAGAACTAGAACAGAACTAGAACAGAACTAGAACAAACTAGAACAGAACTAGAACAGGACTACAACAGAACTACAACAGAACTAGAACAGAACTAGAACAGAACTAGAACAGAACTAGAACAGAACTAGAACAGAACTAGAACAGAACTAGAACAGAACTAGAACAGAACTAGACAGAACAGAACTAGAACAGGACTACAACAGAACTACAACAGAACTAGAACAGAACTAGAACAGAACTAGAACAGAACTAGAACAGAACTAGAACAGAACTAGAACAGAACTAGAACAGAACTAGAACAGAACTAGAACAGAACTAGAACAGAACTAGAACAGAACTAGAACAAAACTAGAACAGAACTAGAACAGAATAGAATAGAACTAGAACAGAACTAGAACAGAACTAGAACAGAACTAGAACAGAACTAGAACAGAACTAGAACAGAACTAGAACAGAACTAGAACATAACTAGAACAGAACAGAACTAGAACAGAACTAGAACAGAACTTGAATTAGAACAGAAGTAGGAAATTCTTTTAACTAGACTTTAAATAAACATTAAAAATGTATTTTAGCGCTCTTAAAATTTCACACAATCTCCATAAACACACGCACAAATTTTTCATTGCCAGTGTAAACGTTTTAACAAAACCAAGGTTTTAATAAATAATTTCAAATTTATTTATTTTCATACCGATTTGTTGTCTAACAAAATCATTAATCGTTTGTAAATAAATAATAATAATAATAGAAAATAACAACAAATTCAATAAATATTAGTTTAACATGATTTTAACGCCACCAACCAAACGGTAGGCGAATATACAAATATTTGACGTTAAATCTATTTAACTAGTGATGGTATTAGAAAAGCTCCCTAAAAGTAAAATAAATAAAACTCAGCAAATTAATTAAATATAAATATTATTTTAAGCTTCAATTCAATAAAGATATTTCAGACGTCAAATATTTAATTGTTTAACAAAGTTTACTTCTGTAAACTTTTCGGCTGTCATTAGCACTTTTTGTAATCATATTTGAGTGCTAATAAATAGTTAAATAATAGATTTACGTTAACAAATTAAACTCAATGCTAATTAAACATATAGTGCACTTCCATACTTATCAAATATAAAATAGATTAAAGTAATACTATGAAATATTTACTCTAGATGTTCCGATGGTTGGTTTATGTTCTTAAACTTCTAAGTAAATTACGATTAAAACTATTGTATAATGTCTATAGCTATTAGTATCAGTGTTTCTATGAACATCCCGATAATCGTTCATATGACTCATAGATCTTTCAAATGTTTTTAAAACACAACTCACATGTACGTCTGATCGTTTCCAGTTATTTACAATTCTGGTATTTTAGCATTTCAAATTATATACAGTTTCTAAAGTTTACTTTCATAATCTTATCTACACATGTCTATACTTAAGTTTACAATAGCAATTAAATTAGTAATTGGAAGTTAGTTAGTTAGTTGGTTTTTAAAAAAGTAACGTGCCGTTTAATTAAACCCATTTTAAGAATCAATATTTACAACAGATAAATAAGGTATTCCAAGAATTTAAGGTATTCCAAGAACTTAAAACTAGAACTGAACTAGAACTGAACTAGAACTGCACTAGAACTGAACTAGAACTGAACTAGAACTGAACTAGAACTGAACTAGAACTGAACTAGAACTGAACTAGAACTGAACTAGAACTGAACTAGAACTGAACTAGAACTGAACTAGAACTGAACTAGAACTGAACTAGAACTGAACTAGAACTGAACTAGAACTGAACTAGAACTGAACTAGAACTGAACTAGAACTGAACTAGAACTGAACTAGAACTGAACTAGAACTGAACTAGAACTGAACTAGAACTGAACTAGAACTGAACTAGAACTGAACTAGAACTGAACTAGAACTGAACTAGAACTGAACTAGAACTGAACTAGAACTGAACTAGAACTGAACTAGAACTGAACTAGAACTGAACTAGAACTGAACTAGAACTGAACTAGAACTGAACTAGAACTGAACTAGAACTGAACTAGAACTGAACTAGAACTGAACTAGAACTGAACTAGAACTGAACTAGAACTGAACTAGAACTGAACTAGAACTGAACTAGAACTGAACTAGAACTGAACTAGAACTGAACTAGAACTGAACTAGAATGAACTAGAACTGAACTAGAACTGAACTAGAACTGAACTAGAACTGAACTAGAACTGAACTAGAACTGAACAAGAACTGAACTAGAACTGAACTAGAACTGAACTAGAACTGAACTAGAACTGAACTAGAACTCTGAACTAGAACTGAACTAGAACTGAACTAGAACTGAACTAGAACTGAACTAGAACTGAACTAGAACTGAACTAGAACTGAACTAGAACTGAACTAGAACTGAACTAGAACTGAACTAGAACTGAACTAGAACTGAACTAGAACTGAACTAGAACTGAACTAGAACTGAACTGAACTGAACTAGAACTGAACTAGAACTGAACTAGAACTGAACTAGAACTGAACTAGAACTGAACTAGAACTGAACTAGAACTGAACTAGAACTGAACTAGAACTGAACTAGAACTGAACTAGAACTGAACTAGAACTGAACTAGAAACTGAACTAGAACTGAACTAGAACTGAACTAGAACTGAACTAGAACTGAACAAGAACTGAACTAGAACTGAACTAGAACTGAACTAGAACTGAACTAGAACTGAACTACTGAAACTAGAACTGAACTAACTGAACTAGAACTGAACTAGAACTGAACTAGAACTGAACTAGAACTGAACTAGAACTGAACTAGAACTGAACTAGAACTGAACTAGAACTGAACTAGAACTGAACTAGAACTGAACTAGAACTGAACTAGAACTGAACTAGAACTGAACTAGAACTGAACTAGAAACTGAACTAGAACTGAACTAGAACTGAACTAGAACTGAACTAGAATGAACTAGAACTGAACTAGAACTGAACTAGAACTGAACTAGAACTGAACTAGAACTGAACTAGAACTGAACTAGAACTGAACTAGAACTGAACTAGAACTGAACTAGAACTGAACTTGAACAGAACTAGAACAGAACTAGAACTAGAACTAGAACTAGAACAGAACTAGAACTAGACAGAACTAGAACAGAACTAGAACAGAACTAGAACAGAACTAGAACAGAACTAGAACAGAACTAGAACAGAACTAGAACTAGAACAGAACTAGAACAGAACTAGAACAGAACTAGAACAGAACTAGAACAGAACTAGAACAGAACTAGAACAGAACTAGAACAGAACTAGAACAGAACTAGAACAGAACAGAACAGAACAGAACAAACAGAACAGAACAGAACAGAACTAGAACAGAACTAGAACAGAACTAGAACTGAACTAGAACAGAACTAGAACAGAACTAGAACAGAACTAGAACAGAACTAGAACAGAACTAGAACAGAACTAGAACAGAACTAGAACAGAACTAGAACAGAACTAGAACAGAACTAGAACAGAACTAGAACAGAACTAGAACAGAACTAGAACAGAACTAGAACAGAACTAGAAAAGAACTAGAACAGAACTAGAAACACAACTAGAACAGAACTAGAACAGAACTTCATTAAAACAGAACTATGACAACGTTTAAACAGCCCTTTATTAACGTAATTTATTTCAAAGATTTTAGAATTAAGCACTGGATGTAAAGCTCTCAGGGAGTTAAATGTATTTCATTAATATGAAAATTGTATTAAAATTCTTTAACATAAGTTTTTTTTATGCCTGTAAATTGGTTTAAATGCTGACTTGGGTGGGTGCGAGTAATTCATAGTAGACGACCAATTGAACCCTTTCCACCTCTTTTAGGGAGCAACAAGACTGTGAACATTTCGTAGTAATTACACAAAGTTTTTTTGCCGGTTTCGTTCATGATGTTGTTATATTTGTTGTTTTTGTTGTAAATCCTTTATTTTTGCAACAATAGTAAACGTTTTACAGTGTAACGATGACATAATTTTAAGGGTGAGTTATTTGATTTAAGAGTTTTAAAGGGCAAGTTTTGAATTTCACATTTATTCAACTTAACGCAACACTGTGCTAAACAGCCACTTCAGCAGCATAGCAGTGAATGAGCCAGTCAGTACAGTAGCTTGCATTGAGTTGAGTTTAAATAAATGAAATTGTTGATGAAATATTGTTGTTTGTTTTTGTTGCATGAAAACATAAGAGCGAGGGTAAGGAGTCAAGGACCAAAAGTGGTAGAAAATGTCTCAATAAAATGCCGCTGTACTTTCGCTTCAACTCCCATTGAAAAATAATGCTTTAAACAAAAAGCAGTTCAGTACACAACAACTAGAATTTCAGTTACGCTCAAAACACACTGTGCAGTCAAGTGTTGTGACTCCTTTTGGCAGTTATTGCATTTTATAGGCAACATTGCACACTCAAAAGAGCGTATTTAAATTTTATTTTTTTAATTTTTATTTGCCTTATTGTTATTGTTTTATTTTCTTAAAAATCTTTTCACCAGCAAATGCGAGAAAATTGTTTTCCAAAAAAATTGCTGAAAGGAAGTCGTCGGTCGCTTTTATTGCTAGAGTCAACAGAATCGTGGAAAATAGCGCATTTTCCCGCCATTTATATATAATTTTTCAGCAAATAATAAAAGCTTTTAACAATATAGGGTTGTTATTTCAATGAATTATATATTTATTTTAGCTTTTACTTAAAGCAATTAAAGAAATTTCAAATGAGTTTATATTCAAATATTAAGAGTAATTGTATTCAGTGTCATTTGGTATTTAAGATTTAAAGCAAAATATTTGAACTGAACTAGAACTGGACTAGAACTGTACTAGAACAGAACTAGAACTGAACTAGAACTGAACTAGAACTGAACTAGAACTGAACTAGAACTGAACTAGAACTGAACTAGAACTGAACTAGAACTGAACTAGAACTGAACTAGAACTGAACTAGAACTGAACTAGAACTGAACTAGAATAGAAAAGAACTAGAATAGAACTGAACTAGAACTGAACTAGAACAGAACTAGAATAGAAATGAACTAAAATAGAACTGAACTAGAACTGAACTAGAACTGAACTAGAACTGAACTAGAACTGAACTAGAACTGAACTAGAACAGAACTAGAACTGAACTAGAACTGAACTAGAACTGAACTAGAACTGAACTAGAACTGAACTAGAACTGAACTAGAACTGAACTAGAACTGAACTAGAACTGAACTAGAACTGAACTAGAACTGAACTAGAACTGAACTAGAACTGATCTAGAACTGAACTAGAACTGAACTAGAACTGAACTAGAACTGAACTAGAACTGAAATAGAACTGAACTAGAACTGAACTAGAACTGAACTAGAACTGAACTAGAACTGAACTAGAACTGAACTAGAACTGAACTAGAACTGAACTAGAACTGAACTAGAACTGAACTAGAACTGAACTAGAACTGAACTAGAACTGAACTAGAACTGAACTAGAACTGAACTAGAACTGAACTAGAACTGAACTAGAACTGAACTAGAACTAAACTAGAACTGAACTGAACTAGAACTGAACTGAACTAGAACTGAACTAAACTATAACTGAACTATAACTGAACTAGAACTGAACTAGAACTGAACTAGAACTGAACTAGAACTGAACTAGAACTGAACTAGAACTGAACTAGAACTGAACTAGAACTGAACTAGAACTGAACTAGAACTGAACTAGAACTGAACTAGAACTGAACTAGAACTGAACTAGAACGGAACTAGAACTGAACTAGAACTGAACTAGAACTGAACTAGAACTGAACTAGAACTGAACTAGAACTGAACTAGAACTGAACTAGAACTGAACTAGAACTGAACTAGAACTGAACTAGAACTGAACTAGAACTAACTAGAACTGAACTGAACTGAACTGAACTGAACTGAACTAGAACTGAACTAAACTATAACTGAACTATAACTGAACTAGAACTGAACTAGAACTGAACTAGAACTGAACTAGAACTGAACTAGAACTGAACTAGAACTGAACTAGAACTGAACTAGAACTGAACTAGAACTGAACTAGAACTGAACTAGAACTGAACTAGAACTGAACTAGAACTGAACTAGAACTGAACTAGAACTGAACTAGAACTGAACTAGAACTGAACTAGAACTGAACTAGAACTGAACTAGAACTGAACTAGAACTGAACTAGAACTGAACTAGAACTGAACTAGAACTGAACTAGAACTGAACTAGAACTGAACTAGAACTGAACTAGAACTGAACTAGAACTGAACTAGAACTAAACTAGAACTGAACTGAACTGAACTAGAACTGAACTAAACTATAACTGAACTATAACTGAACTAGAACTGAACTAGAACTGAACTAGAACTGAACTAGAACTGAACTAGAACTGAAGAACTGAACTAGAACTGAACTAGAACTGAACTAGAACTGAACTAGAACTGAACTAGAACTGAACTAGAACTGAACTAGAACTGAACTAGAACTGAACTAGAACTGAACTAGAACTGAACTAGAACTGAACTAGAACTGAACTAGAACTGAACTAGAACTGAACTAGAACTGAACTAGAACTGAACTAGAACTGAACTAGAACTGAACTAGAACTGAACTAGAACTGAACTAGAACTGAACTAGAACTGAACTAGAACTGAACTAGAACTGAACTAGAACTGAACTAGAACTGAACTAGAACTAAACTAGAACTGAACTGAACTGAACTGAACTAGAACTAACTAACTATAACTGAACTATAACTGAACTAGAACTGAACTAGAACTGAACTAGAACTGAACTAGAACTGAACTAGAACTGAACTAGAACTGAACTAGAACTGAACTAGAACTGAACTAGAACTGAACTAGAACTGAACTAGAACTGAACTAGAACTGAACTAGAACTGAACTAGAACTGAACTAGAACTGAACTAGAACTGAACTAGAACTGAACTAGAACTGAACTAGAACTGAACTAGAACTGAACTAGAACTGAACTAGAACTGAACTAGAACTGAACTAGAACTGAACTAGAACTGAACTAGAACTGAACTAGAACTGAACTAGAACTGAACTAGAACTGAACTAGAACTGAACTAGAACTGAACTAGAACTGAACTAGAACTGACTAGAAACTAGAACTGAACTAGAACTGAACTAGAACTGAACTAGAACTGAACTAGAACTGAACTAGAACTGAACTAGAACTGAACTAGAACTGAACTAGAACTGAACTAGAACTGAACTAGAGCTGAACTAGAACTGAACTAGAACTGAACTAGAACTGAACTACAACTGAACTAGAACTGAACTAGAACTGAACTAGAACTGAACTAGAACTGAACTAGAACTGAACTAGAACTGAACTAGAACTGAACTAGAACTGAACTAGAACTGAACTAGAACTGAACTAGAACTGAACTAGAACTGAACTAGAACTGAACTAGAACTAGAACTAGAACTGAACTAGAACTGAACTAGAACTGAACTAGAACTGAACTAGAACTGAACTAGAACTGAACTAGAACTGAACTAGAACTGAACTAGAACTGAACTGAATCTTCGATTTAAAATAATTGAAAGCAGACAGTTTTCACTATTTAGGTGGGACAAATGTAGATAATAATGTTCCATTTAAAATAGTTTTCAAGTGGAATTAATTGTAATTCCATACAGTATTTTCTCAGTATTGTTGACAAATCAACAATGCAGCTATTAAATGACAGACGTCATTTTAAAATGGTCTTATATTATATAGTTACTTTCATTATATATTAACTAAACTTTACTATAAAACATTTATCTTATCGAATGTTTCCAAGACTAAACCAAATTTATAAAATTAAATGAAAAAATAAATTTATTGAAATTTCTATTAGATATAAATATTATTTACTTTTTTATAAACGTTAATTCCTTTTGCAGCTTTTCTCCTGTCTTCTATTTACACACTTTATTAATTTAACATTTTTAAGGATTTGTGAGTTGTTTTAAATATTTTAATCTTAGGATTTGTTTGCCTTCTTATTAACACTTACAAGTTTTTCTTAATTTGCTAATATTTACAAAAATTAATCTTTATAAACGTTATAAACACAAAAATTTACAAAATTATAGTTACGAATTAGAACAAACAAAAAGTAGAATTAAGATTTTTTTTATATAAAAAGTAAGTAAATGCAAAAAAGAATTACAAGAGTTGCATTTAAGCTAAATGCAGAGTAAATAAAAGAATTTAACAAAACATAATAATTGCAATGAATGTACGGACAAAAGAAAATTAAGTACATACACTCAAAAAAAAATTATAAAATTTAAGCAATGAAAAATCAATTCTAGTTCAGGTGTAGATCAGATTTAGTTCATTTGTTATGGATCAGTTCTAGTTAGTTGCAATTCAATTCCAGTTTTATTTCAATTGTAGTTCAGTTCTAGTTTAGTTCTAGTTCAAATCTAGTTCAGTTCTAGTTCAGTTCTAGTTCAGTTCTAGTTCAGTTCTAGTTTAGTTCTAGTTCAGTTCTAGTTCAGTTCTAGTTCAGTTCTAGTTCAGTTCTAGTTCAGTTCTAGTTCAGTTCTAGTTCAGTTCTAGTTCAGTTCTAGTTCAGTTCTAGTTCAGTTCTAGTTCAGTTCTAGTTCAGTTCTAGTTCAGTTCTAGTTCAGTTCTAGTTCAGTTCTAGTTCAGTTCTAGTTCAGTTCTAGTTCAGTTCTAGTTCAGTTCTAGATCAGTTCTAGATCAGTTCTAGTTCAGTTCTAGTTCAGTTCTAGTTCAGTTCTAGTTCAAATCTAGTTCAGTTCAAGTTCAGTTCTAGTATAGTTCTAGTTCAGTTCTAGTTCAGTTCTAGTTCAGTTCTAGTTCAGTTCTAGTTCAGTTCTAGTTCAGTTCTAGTTCAGTTCTAGTTCAGTTCTAGTTCAGTTCTAGTTCAGTTCTAGTTCAGTTCTAGTTCAGTTCTAGTTCAGTTCTAGTTCAGTTCTAGTTCAGTTCTAGTTCAGTTCTAGTTCAGTTCTAGTTCAGTTCTAGTTCAGTTCTAGTTCAGTTCTAGTTCAGTTCTAGTTCAGTTCTAGTTCAGTTCTAGTTCAGTTCTAGTTCAGTTCAAGTTCAGTTCTAGTATAGTTCTAGTTCAGTTCTAGTTCAGTTCTAGTTCAGTTCTAGTTCAGTTCTAGTTCAGTTCTAGTTCAGTTCTAGTTCAGTTCTAGTTCAGTTCTAGTTCAATTCTAGTTCAGTTCTAGTTCAGTTCTAGTTCAGTTCTAGTTCAGTTCTAGTTCAGTTCTAGTTCAGTTCTAGTTCAGTTCTAGTTCAGTTCAGTTCTAGTTCAGTTCTAGTTCAGTTCTAGTTGAGTTCTAGTTCAGTTCTAGTTCAGTTCTAGTTCAGTTCTAGTTCAGTTCTAGTTCAGTTCTAATTCAGTTCTAGTTCAGTTCTAGTTCAGTTCTAGTTCAGTTCTAGTTCAGTTCTAGTTCAGTTCTAGTTCAGTTCTAGTTCAGTTCTAGTTCAGTTCTAGTTCAGTTCTAGTTCAGTTCTAGTTCAGTTCTAGTTCAGTTCTAGTTCAGTTCTAGTTCAGTTCTAGTTCAGTTCTAGTTCAGTTCTAGTTCAGTTCTAGTTCAGTTCTAGTTCAGTTCTAGTTCAGTTCTAGTTCAGTTCTAGTTCAGTTCTAGTTCAGTTCTAGTTCAGTTCTAGTTCAGTTCTAGTTCAGTTCTAGTTCAGTTCTAGTTCAGTTCTAGTTCAGTTCTAGTTCAATTCTAGTTCAGTTCTAGTTCAGTTCTAGTTCAGTTCTAGTTCAGTTCTAGTTCAGTTCTAGTTCAGTTCTAGTTCAGTTCTAGTTCAGTTCTAGTTCAGTTCTAGTTCAGTTCTAGTTCAGTTCTAGTTCAGTTCAGTTCTAGTTCAGTTCTAGTTCAGTTCTAGTTCAGTTCTAGTTCAGTTCTAGTTCAGTTCTAGTTCAGTTCTAGTTCAGTTCTAGTTCAGTTCTAGTTCAGTTCTAGTTCAATTCTAGTTCAGTTCTAGTTCAGTTCTAGTTCAGTTCTAGTTCAGTTCTAGTTCAGTTCTAGTTCAGTTCTAGTTCAGTTCTAGTTCAGTTCTAGTTCAGTTCTAGTTCAGTTCTAGTTCAGTTCTAGTTCAGTTCTAGTTCAGTTCTAGTTCAGTTCTAGTTCAGTTCTAGTTCAGTTCTAGTTCAGTTCTAGTTCAGTTCTAGTTCAGTTCTAGTTCAGTTCTAGTTCAGTTCTAGTTCAGTTCTAGTTCAGTTCTAGTTCAGTTCTAGTTCAGTTCTAGTTCAGTTCTAGTTCAGTTCTAGTTCAGTTCTAGTTCAGTTCTAGTTCAGTTCTAGTTCAGTTCTAGTTCAGTTCTAGTTCAGTTCTAGTTCAGTTCTAGTTCAGTTCTAGTTCAGTTCTAATTCAGTTCTAATTCAGTTCTAGTTAAGCTCTAATTCAGTTCTAGTTTAGTTCTAGTTAAGCTCTAATTCAGTTCTAGTTCAGTTCTAGTTCAGTTCTAGTTCAGTTCTAGTTCAGTTCTAGTTCAGTTCTAGTTCAGTTCTAGTTCAGTTCTAGTTCAGTTCTAGTTCAGTTCTGGTTCAGTTCTAGTTCAGTTCTAGTTCAGTTCTAGTTCAGTTCTAGTTCAGTTCTAGTTCAGTTCTAATTCAGTTCTAATTCAGTTCTAGTTAAGCTCTAATTCAGTTCTAGTTTAGTTCTAGTTAAGCTCTAATTCAGTTCTAGTTCAGTTCTAGTTCAGTTCTAGTTCAGTTCTAGTTCAGTTCTAGTTCAGTTCTAGTTCAGTTCTAGTTCAGTTCTAGTTCAGTTCTGGTTCAGTTCTAGTTCAGTTCTAGTTCAGTTCTAGTTCAGTTCTAGTTCAGTTCTAGTTCAGTTCTAATTCAGTTCTAATTCAGTTCTAGTTAAGCTCTAATTCAGTTCTAGTTTAGTTCTAGTTAAGCTCTAATTCAGTTCTAG
The DNA here is from genome assembly GCF_015586225.1 of Lucilia sericata. Taxonomy (NCBI): domain Eukaryota; kingdom Metazoa; phylum Arthropoda; class Insecta; order Diptera; family Calliphoridae; genus Lucilia; species Lucilia sericata. The sequence goes on along the minus strand of NW_023995465.1, from coordinate 88,888 downwards.
TTCAGTTCTACTAAATTCTACTAAAATGACTTACACTTTTAAAATAATTTAATTTATTCATTGTTCATGACCAAAACAAATCTTTTACAGATGTGCTGAATTTTAAATGCATTTCTCCATCAAAACCGAGATTATTAAATTACCAATTTGTTGTGGTTTTTTAACTTAACTTATTTCTATATAATGCGAATATGTATTTTATTACCAGGGAATTTTTATTTTCCAATTCTATCTATATGTACATAAATAAGTACATACATATGTATGTATGTATAATATTTCTTATTTAATGAAATTAAAAACTGTTTGTTTCATTAGTCATGTGAAATGAATCAAGGTAAACAGGGTTAAGGTTGTGGGAATGGGAATGCAGTAGTGTTAGAAGGTGATATTATTTTTTTACATTAGAAAAATGTTGTAATAAAACAATAATACACAAAAGCAGAAATCTAAATAACACATTTTAATTGCAATTCATGTTTTTGTAGAGAAAAAAACATAAAACACAAGTAAATAACTATAAACAGGTGTTTTGAAACACATTTAAAGCGTTAAGCGATAAATAATTACGATTTAATAGACTTCTATATTAAGTACTAATATACTAAGCGTGTGTGGCAAAGTTTGTAATATTGTTCTTCGCCCCACCGAATCAACTAAAGAGTGGATTTTGAAACGTACGCCCCACAACCATTAGAAGGAGAATTTTAGTCAAATCGGATGATATTTTTTAAGAACCAAACTTTTGTATTGGCTTCACCATTTTTCTGTAGAATACCTTCCCATCATTGGCTTAAATTATGTAGAGTACTTTACCCCTATTAATTTTAATATATAAGTACTGCTATTTAATTAATTATGTACTTAAATATTAATTTTACGTAAAACTCCTCCGAAAAAAAAGTCACTTTTCCTCTTCAATGATTTTGAGTTTTAATTAAAACCGGTTTTAACAAATTCTATAAATAAAAAAGCCAAAAATTAAAAATAATAAAAATTTTAAAAGCAACAGACTCTAAAAAAATGTCGGTTGTATTTGTGTTGATTTTGTAATGAAAATAAATCATTAAATATAATTTTATTTATTTGCAAATATTCACACATAATAATAGTTAAGGTTTGTACAAATATATTTCAAACTTTTTTTTGTTTTAGAACAATATTTTGTGGTTTCATTTAGAAATAAATAAATTTAATTGATACATTTGGTTTAACAATAGACATTTACGTATAATATAAATATGTTTTTTTTATGTAAAATCAGAAAAAAATTATTTAGGGTCATAAAAACTAAATTAATATGTATTATAAAATGTCACAAAAGATTATAAAAAAAAAAGGGAAGCTGCAGAACCATTAAAGTTTTTTAAATCGTTTAGTTTCAGTTCTGTTCTAGTTCTGTTCTAGTTCTGTTCTAGTTCTGTTCTAGTTCTGTTCTAGTTCTAGTTCTGTTCTAGTTCTGTTCTAGTTCTGTTCTAGTTCTGTTCTAGTTCTGTTCTAGTTCTGTTCTAGTTCTAGTTCTGTTCTGTTCTAGTTCTAGTTCTGTTCTAGTTCTAGTTCTGTTCTATTTCTATTTCTGTTCTATTTCTGTTTTAGTTCTAGTTCTGTTCTAGTTCTGTTCTAGTTCTGTTCTAGTTCTGTTCTAGTTCTGTTCTAGTTCTGTTGTAGTTTGTTCTAGTTCTGTTCTAGTTCTAGTTCTGTTCTAGTTCTGTTCTAGTACTGTTCTAGTTCTGTTCTAGTTCTGTTCTAGTTCTGTTCTAGTTCTGTTCTAGTTCTGTTCTAGTTCTGTTCTAGTTCTGTTCTAGTTCTGTTCTAGTTCTGTTCTAGTTCTGTTCTAGTTCTATTCTAGTTCTGTTCTAGTTCTGTTCTAGTTCTGTTCTAGTTCTGTTCTAGTTCTGTTCTAGTTCTGTTCTAGTTCTGTTCTAGTTCTGTTCTAGTTCTGTTTAGTTCTGTTCTAGTTCTGTTCTAGTTCTGTTCTATTCTGTTCTAGTTCTGTTCTAGTTCTGTTCGAGTTCTGTTCTAGTTCTGTTCTAGTTCTGTTCTAGTTCTGTTAGTTCTGTTCTAGTTCTGTTCTAGTTCTGTTCTAGTTCTGTTCTAGTTCTGTTCTAGTTCTGTTCTAGTTCTGTTCTAGTTCTGTTCTAGTTCTGTTCTAGTTCTGTTCTAGTTCTGTTCTAGTTCTGTTCTAGTTCTGTTCTAGCTCTGTTCTAGTTCTATTCTAGTTCTATTCTAGTTCTGTTCTAGTTCTGTTCTAGTTCTGTTCTAGTTCTGTTCTAGTTCTGTTCTAGTTCTGTTCTAGTTCTGTTCTAGTTCTGTTCTAGTTATCTTCTAGTTCTGTTCTAGTTCTGTTCTAGTTCTGTTCTAGTTCTGTTCTAGTTCTGTTCTAGTTCTGTTCTAGTTCTGTTCTAGTTCTGTTCTGTTCTAGTTCTGTTCTATTTCTGTTCTAGTTCTGTTCTAGTTCTGTTCGGTTCTGTTCTAGTTCTGTTCTAGTTCTGTTCTAGTTCTGTTCTAGTTCTGTTCTAGTTCTGTTCTAGTTCTGTTCTAGTTCTGTTCTAGTTCTGTTCTAGTTCTGTTCTATTTCTGTTCTAGTTCTGTTCTAGTTCTGTTCTAGTTCTGTTCTAGTTCTGTTCTAGTTCTGTTCTAGTTCTGTTCTAGTTCTGTTCTAGTTCTGTTCTAGTTCTGTTCTAGTTCTGTTCTAGTTCTGTTCTAGTTCTGTTCTAGTTCTGTTCTAGTTCTGTTCTAGTTTGTTTGTTCTAGTTCTGTTCTAGTTCTTTTCTAGTTCTGTTCTAGTTCTGTTCTAGTTCTGTTCTAGTTCTGTTCTAGTTCTGTTCTAGTTCTGTTCTAGTTCTGTTCTAGTTCTGTTCAGTTCTGTTCTAGTTCTGTCTAGTTCTGTTCTAGTTCTGTTCTAGTTCTTTCTGTTCTAGTTCTGTTCTAGTTCTGTTCTAGTTCTGTTCTAGTTATGTTCTAGTTCTGTTCTAGTTCTGTTCTAGTTCTGTTCTAGTTCTGTTCTAGTTCTGTTCTAGTTCTGTTCTAGTTCTGTTCTAGTTCTGTTCTAGTTCTGTTCTATTTCTGTTCTATTTCTGTTCTAGTTCTGTTCTAGTTCTGTTCTAGTTCTGTTCTAGTTCTGTTTAGTTCTGTTCTAGTTCTGTTCTAGTTCTGTTCTAGTTCTGTTCTAGTTCTGTTCTAGTTCTGTTCTAGTTCTGTTCTAGTTCTGTTCTAGTTCTGTTCTAGTTCTGTTCTAGTTCTGTTCTAGTTCTGTTCTAGTTCTATTCTAGTTCTATTCTAGTTCTGTTCTAGTTCTGTTCTAGTTCTGTTCTAGTTCTGTTCTAGTTCTATTCTAGTTCTATTCTAGTTCTGTTCTAGTTCTGTTCTAGTTCTGTTCTAGTTCTGTTCTAGTTCTGTTCTAGTTCTGTTCTAGTTCTGTTCTAGTTCTGTTCTAGTTCTGTTCTAGTTCTCTTCTAGTTCTGTTCTAATTCTGTTCTAGTTCTGTTCTAGTTCTGTTCTATTTCTGTTCTAGTTCTGTTCTAGTTCTGTTCGAGTTCTGTTCTAGTTCTGTTCTAGTTCTGTTCTAGTTCTGTTCTAGTTCTTTTCTAGTTCTGTTCTAGTTCTGTTCTAGTTCTGTTCTAGTTCTGTTCTAGTTATTTCTAGTTCTGTTCTAGTTCTGTTCTAGTTATGTTCTAGTTCTGTTCTAGTTCTGTTCTAGTTCTGTTCTAGTTCTGTTCTAGTTATGTTCTAGTTCTGTTCTAGTTTGTTCTAGTTCTGTTCTAGTTCTGTTCTAGTTCTGTTCTAGTTCTGTTCTAGTTCTGTTCTAGTTCTATTCTAGTTCTGTTCTAGTTCTGTTCTAGTTCTGTTCTAGTTCTATACTAGTTCTGTTCTAATTCTGTTCTAGTTCTGTTCTAGTTCTGTTCTAGTTCTATTCTAGTTCTATTCTAGTTCTGTTCTAGTTCTGTTCTAGTTCTGTTCTAGTTCTGTTCTAGTTCTGTTCTAGTTCTGTTCTAGTTCTATACTAGTTCTGTTCTAATTCTGTTCTAGTTCTGTTCTAGTTATGTTCTAGTTCTATTCTAGTTCTGTTCTAGTTCTGTTCTAGTTCTGTTCTAGTTCTGTTCTAGTTCTGTTCTAGTTCTGTTCTAGTTCTGTTCTAGTTCTATTCTAGTTCTGTTCTAGTTCTGTTCTAGTTCTGTTCTAGTTCTGTTCTAGTTCTATACTAGTTCTGTTCTAATTCTGTTCTAGTTCTGTTCTAGTTCTGTTCTAGTTCTATTCTAGTTCTATTCTAGTTCTGTTCTAGTTCTGTTCTAGTTCTGTTCTAGTTCTGTTCTAGTTCTGTTCTAGTTCTATACTAGTTCTGTTCTAATTCTGTTCTAGTTCTGTTCTAGTTATGTTCTAGTTCTATTCTAGTTCTGTTCTAGTTCTGTTCTAGTTCTGTTCTAGTTCTGTTCTAGTTCTGTTCTAGTTCTGTTCTAGTTCTGTTCTAGTTCTGTTCTAGTTCTCTTCTAGTTCTGTTCTAATTCTGTTCTAGTTCTGTTCTAGTTCTGTTCTATTTCTGTTCTATTTCTGTTCTAGTTCTGTTCTAGTTCTGTTCGAGTTCTGTTCTAGTTCTGTTCTAGTTCTGTTCTAGTTCTGTTCTAGTTCTGTTCTAGTTCTGTTCTAGTTCTGTTCTAGTTCTGTTCTAGTTCTGTTCTAGTTCTGTTCTAGTTATGTTCTAGTTCTGTTCTAGTTCTGTTCTAGTTCTGTTCTTTCTGTTCTAGTTCTGTTCTAGTTCTGTTCTAGTTCTGTTCTACTTCTGTTCTGTTCTAGTTCGAAAATTCCAATGTTTGTTTACACATTTTAATCGTCAAATAATACTTCAGATTGTTAAACAGATTGACAGTTATTATTTTGACAGCTACAAATAACTCTTAAAAAAACTTGATACGTGTTTGCCGACACAATTTCTTTTTAATCTAATCGAAGCACCAACATGATGATTGAACTGTGTTCTATCATAAAAATTTAGACAAATTTTCGAAAACACTTTTAAGAAAAAAAAAAAAAATATAAAATTGATAAACTAATAATTAGTTGCCAAGCAGACTAGGTAACAAGTTAAAGTACGTTTAACTTACCATACAAATTATAATTATAATAAATAATTTCTTAAATTTAAACATTGATTTTACAAGACTTTCATAAAACAAAAAATAAAAAAGGAATTTTTTAAACTTTTTGTATTATACAAACAATTTACTTTTAAATTTAAATTTTAAACAATTTATCTTTCAATTTATTACCTTTCTATCGATATTAACCCAAATTGTTTAGAGAGTTTTATTATTATTTTTATATGGCAAATAACCACACATCCATTCAATTTGTTTATTTTCAATTTATACTTCAATTATTGTCCAGCGGTTTGTCACCCAACAAAAAATATTTTTGTATAATGTTTTTTTCGAAAATCAAAAATTTTTCTATCCTATATAAACCATTTCCAAATGAGGCATATTTACGGTAAATAACATGGTCTAAATTATGACAAACAAATAGCCTAACCACCGTGAAAACAACAAAAAAAAAAACTTATTAAATAAATGTGAAAACAAAAAATCATGATTTTGTGGTTTAGTTTTTATGATAACAATCACTCAACTCAAATGTTTAGAATTTTTAATTAAAAAGGATGTTTAACAGACATTTAAACATATTTACGCCTATGGAGGAGTACACTAAACGTTTACAAAATTTTGTAATAAAATATTCAAAAAATTACTTTACACAAATAGCAATTATAATGTGGTGTAACTTATACGGCAGCGATTGGCGAGAGGAGAACGTGATTTGAAGAGATTTTCGAAAAAATATATCTGCATCGAATCATATAGAAATAGCAGGTATCGATTACTTTATAACCTGGAGTATAGTCAGATAAAGGTCTGGTCTATACTCTGGTTTGGGCTACAGTCTAGGTTTATTTTCTGTGCAATAGTCTACTCTTTAGATTGGACTATAGTCTAGTCTATATTCTAGACTTTGATGTAATCTATTATATCGTCCATATTCTGAACTATAGTCTAATCTATAGTCTGAACTATATCTGGTCTATAGTCTGGCCTTGTCCAATCTATAATATAGACTATAGTCCACAGTATGGACTAAAGTGCAGTTCACAGTTCAGGATTATGGACAAATCTATATTTTGATTTATAGTCTTTTCTATATTTTGGACTATAAACTAGACAAGTCCAGTCTTCTCTAGTCTGGACTATAGTCTTGTCTAATAATCTATAGTCTGGACTATTGTCTAGTCTGTAGTATGGACTAGATTTTAGCCAATAGTTAGACTGTCTATAGTCTAGTCTGTACTCTGGATAGAAATCTAGTCTATAGTCTGGCCTATAGTAAGTCTATAGTCTAGTCTATAGTCTAGTAGTCTAGTCTACTCTAGTCTAGTCTATAGTCTATAATCCATAGTCTAGTCTATTCTAGTCTATAGTCTAGTCTATAGTCTAGTCTATAGTCTAGTCTATAGTCTAGTCTATAGTCTAAGTCTATAGTCTAGTCTATAGTCTAGTCTATAGTCTAGTCTATAGTCTAGTCTATATAGTCTTAGTCTAGTCTATAGTCTAGTCTATAGTCTAGTCTATAGTCTAGTCTATAGTCTAGTCTATAGTCTAGTCTATAGTCTAGTCTATAGTCTAGTCTATAGTCTAGTCCTATAGTCTAGTTCCTATAGTCTAGTCTATAGTCTAGTCTATAGTCCTAGTCTATAGTCTAGTCTATAGTCTAGTCTATAGTCTAGTCTATAGTCTAGTCTATAGTCTAGTCTATAGTCTAGTCTATAGTCTAGTCTATAGTCTAGTCTATAGTCTAGTCTATAGTCTAGTAGTCTAGTCTATAGTCTAGTATATAGTCTAGTCTATAGACTAGTCTATAGTCTAGTCTATAGTCTAGTCTATAGTCTAGTCTATAGTCTAGTATATAGTCTAGTCTATAGTCTAGTCTATAGTCTAATCTATAGTCTAGTCTATAGTCTAGTCTATAGTCTAGTCTAAAGTCTAGTCTATAGTCTAGCCTATAGTCTAGTCTATAGTCTAGTCTATAGTCTAGTCTATAGTCTAGTATATAGTCTAGTCTTTAGTCTAGTCTATACTCTTGACTATAGTCTAGTCAATAGTCTATAATCTGGACTATATAGTCTAGTCTACAGTCAGGAATATAGTATAGTCTATAAGACAGAGTATAGCCTAGGTTATAGTCCACATTCTGAGCTATATTCTAGTGTGATAGTCTTGACTATAGTCTAGTCTATAGCCTTGACTGTAGTCTAGTTTATAGTCTAGTCTATAGTCTAGTCTATAGTCTAGTCTATAGTCTAGTCTATAGTCTAGTCTATAGTCTAGTCTATAGTCTAGTCTATAGTCTAGTCTATAGTCTAGTCTATAGTCTAGTCTATAGTCTAGTCTATAGTTCTAGTCCTAGTAGTCTATAGTCTAGTCTATAGTCTAGTCTATAGTCTAGTCTATAGTCTAGTCTATAGTCTAGTCTATAGTCTAGTCTATAGTCTAGTCTATAGTCTAGTCTATAGTCTAGTCTATAGTCTAGTCTATAGTTCTAGTCTATAGTCTAGTCTATAGTCTAGTCTATAGTCTCGTCTAGTCGATTATAGTCTAGTCTATATTCTAGTCTATAGTCTAGTCTATAGTCTAGTCTATAGTCTAGTCTATAGTCTAGTCTATAGTCTAGTCTATAGTCTAGTCTATAGTCTAGTCTATAGTCTAAGTCTATAGTCTAGTCTAGTCTATAGTCTAGTCTATAGTCTAGTCTATAGTCTAGTCTCTAGTCTAGTCTATAGTCTAGTCTATAGTCTAGTCTATAGTCTAGTCCTATAGTCTAGTCTATAGTCTAGTCTATAGTCTAGTCTATAGTCTAGTCTATAGTCTAACCTATAGTCTAGTCTATAGTCTAGTCTATAGTCTAGGTCTATAGTCTAGTCTATAGTCTAGTCTATAGTCTAGTCTATAGTCTAGTCTATAGTCTAGTCTATAGTCTAGTCTATAGTCTGGTCTATAGTCGATTCTATAGTCTAGTCTATAGTCTAGTCTATAGTCTAGTCTATAGTCTAGTCTATAGTCTAGTCTATAGTCTAGTCTATAGTCTAGTCTATAGTCTAGTCTATAGTCTAATCTATAGTCTAGTCTATAGTCTAGTCTATAGTCTAGTCTAAAGTCTAGTCTATAGTCTCGGCCTATAGTCTAGTCTATAGTCTAGTCTATAGTCTAGTCTATAGTCTAGTATATAGTCTAGTCTTTAGTCTAGTCTATACTCTTGACTATAGTCTAGTCAATAGTCTATAATCTGGACTATATAGTCTAGTCTACAGTCAGGAATATAGTATAGTCTATAAGACAGAGTATAGCCTAGGTTATAGTCCACATTCTGAGCTATATTCTAGTGTATAGTCTTGACTATAGTCTAGTCTATAGCCTTGACTGTAGTCTAGTGTATAGTCTTGACTATAGTCTAGTCTATAGCCTTGACTGTAGTCTAGTTTATAGTTAGTCTATAGTCTAGTCTATAGTCTAGTCTATAGTCTAGTCTATAGTCTAGTCTATAGTCTAGTCTATAGTCTAGTCTATAGTCTAGTCTATAGTCTAGTCTATAGTCTAGTCTATAGTCTAGTCTATAGTCTAGTTCTATAGTCGATTCTATAGTCTAGTCTATAGGTCTAGTCTAGTCTATTAGTCTAGTCTATAGTCTAGTCTATAGTCTAGTCTATAGTCTAGTCTATAGTCTAGTCTATAGTCTAGTCTATAGTCTAGTCTATAGTCTAGTCTATAGTCTAGTCTATAGTCTAGTCTATAGTTAGTCTATAGTCGAGTCTATAGTCTAGTCTATAGTCTAGTCTATAGTCTAGTCTATAGTCTAGTCTATAGTCTAGTCTATAGTCTAGTCTATAGTCTAGCTATAGTCTAGTCTATAGTCTAGTCTATAGTCTAGTCTATAGTCTATCTATATCTAGTCTATAGTCTAGTCTATAGTCTAGTCTATAGTCTAGTCTATAGTCTAGTCTATAGTCTAGTCTATAGTCTAGTCTATAGTCTAGTCTATAGTCTAGTCTATAGTCTAGTCTATAGTCTAGTCTATAGTCTAGTCTATAGTCTAGTCTATAGTCTAGTCTATAGTCTAGTCTATAGTCGATTCTATAGTCTAGTCTATAGTCTAGTCTATAGTCTAGTCTATAGTCTAGTCTATAGTCTAGTCTATAGTCTAGTCTTTAGTCTAGTCTATAGTCTAGTCTATAGTCTAGTCTATAGTCTAGTCTATAGTCTATAGTCTAGTTTAGTCTATAGTCTAGTCTATAGTCTAGTCTATAGTCTAGTCTATAGTCTAGTCTATAGTCGATTCTATAGTCTAGTCTATAGTCTAGTCTATAGTCTAGTCTATAGTCTAGTCTATAGTCTAGTCTATAGTCTAGTCTATAGTCTCTATCTCTAGTCTATAGTCTAGTCTATAGTCTAGTCTATAGTCTAGTCTATAGTCTAGTCTATAGTCTAGTCTATAGTCTAGTCTATAGTCTAGTCTATAGTCTAGTCTATAGTCTAGTCTATAGTCTAGTCTATAGTCTAGTCTATAGTCTAGTCTATAGTCTAGTCTATAGTCTAGTCTAGTCTAGTCTATAGTCTAGTCTATAGTCGATTCTATAGTCTAGTCTATAGTCTAGTCTATAGTCTAGTCTATAGTCTAGTCTATAGTCTAGTCTATAGTCTAGTCTTTAGTCTAGTCTATAGTCTAGTCTATAGTCTAGTCTATAGTCTAGTCTATAGTCTAGTCTATAGTCTAGTCTATAGTCTAGTCTATAGTCTAGTCTATAGTCTAGTCTATAGTCTAGTCTATAGTCTAGTCTATAGTCTAGTCTATAGTCTAGTCTATAGTTTATTCTATAGTCTAGTCTATAGTCTAGTCTATAGTCTAGTCTATAGTCTAGTCTATAGTCTAGTCTATAGTCTAGTCTATAGTCTAATCTATAGTTTGTCTATAGTCTAGTCTATACTCTTGACTATAGTCTAGTCAATAGTCTATAATATGGACTATATAGTCTAGTCTATAGTCAGGAATATAGTATAGTCTATAAGACAGAGTATAACCTAGGTTATAGTCCAGACTCTGAGCTATATTCTAGTGTATAATCTTGACTATAGTCTAGTCTATAGCCTTGACTGTAGTCTAGTCTATAGTATGGACCATAATCTGGACTATAGTCCAGTCTATGGACTGGATTACGGTCTACAGTACAGTCTGGACTATAGTCTGAACTTCAATAGAGTCTATTGCCAGGAATATGGTCTAGTTTTTAGTGTGGACTTTGTTTAGTCTAGTCAATAATATGGACTAAAGTATAATCTATAATGTGGACAATAACATGGATTATAGTCTAGTCTATAGTCTGTACTATAGTATGATCTATAATCTTACACAGCAACACCATTTTCATTTGCCATCTCCACAAGTACAACAATAAATTATTAAGTAAATTATAACCAATTTAGAACTAATTTATTATTTTGTTTTTTTACTACATAAAGAAAAGTTTTATTACTCCCTGGTACAAGATTTATAGACAGTTTGTATAAAGTGTTGCTAATTTAAATTTTGAAATACTTTTAAAACAAACTTTTCATCAACAACAAAAGACTACAACACTTAAATTACAAAACTTTTAATGACATCTAATGATTTATTAACATTTTTTATGCCAAAATATAAAACAGGTAATTTATTTATATTGTCAAATATCGTATTTTGTTTAATTTTTTTTAGACAATTGGTAATAGACAAATTGTGTATGCCACCCTTTCTTTTATGAGCAGCGTTTTGTATTTGAAATCATTGTCAAGGTTAATTAACGTTTTAAAATAAGTGACACCACCCCACTTGACATTTAAAGAGTGTAGTAGTTAACGGTTGATCAAACCTCTTTTAATATGATGTTTTTTTACAAACATTTAAAACATACTTTGTATACCCTACCCAAAGCAAAATGTTTCCCCTTGTCGACTTGTGCAATAGATTATAGTCTAATCTACAGTCTGTTCTAGAGATTAGTCTATAATCTCAACTATAGTGCACTCTATAGTGTAGTGTAAAGCCTAGTCTATAGTCCAGTATATAGGCTAGTCTATAGTCTAGTCTATAGTCTAGTCTATAGTCTAGTCTATAGTCTAGTCTATAGTCTAGTCTATAGTCTAGTCTATAGTCTAGTCTATAGTCTAGTCGATAGTCTAGTCGATAGTCTAGTCTATAGTCTAGTCTATAGTCTAGTCTATAGTCTAGTCTATAGTCTAGTCTATAGTCTAGTCTAGTCTAGTCTATAGTCTAGTCTATAGTCTAGTCTATAGTCTAGTCTATAGTCTAGTCTATAGTCTAGTCTATAGTCTAGTCTATAGTCTAGTCTATAGTCTAGTCTATAGTCTAGTCTATAGTCTAGTCTATAGTCTAGTCTATAGTCTAGTCTATAGTATAGTCTATAGTCTAGTCTATAGTCTAGTCTATAGTCTAGTCTATAGTCTAGTCTATAGTCTAGTCTATAGTCTAGTCTATAGTCTAGTCTATAGTCTAGTCTATAGTCTAGTCTATAGTCTAGTCTATAGTCTAGTCTATAGTCTAGTCTATAGTATAGTCTATAGTCAGTCTATAGTATAGTCTATAGTCTAGTCTATAGTCTAGTCTATAGTCTAGTCTATAGTCTAGTCTATAGTATAGTCTATAGTCTAGTCTATAGTCTAGTCTATAGTCTAGTCTATAGTCTAGTCTATAGTCTAGTCTATAGTCTAGTCTATAGTCTAGTCTATAGTCATAGTCTAGTCTATAGTCTAGTCTATAGTCTAGTCTATAGTCTAGTCTATAGTCTAGTCTATAGTATAGTCTATAGTCAAGTCTATAGTATAGTCTATAGTCTAGTCTATAGTCTAGTCTATAGTCTAGTCTATAGTCTAGTCTATAGTCTAGTCTATAGTCAAGTCTATAGTCTAGTCTATAGTCTAGTCTATAGTCTAGTCTATAGTCTAGTCTATAGTCTAGTCTATAGTCTAGTCTATAGTCTAGTCTATAGTCAAGTCTATAGTCTAGTCTATAGTCTAGTCTATAGTCTAGTCTATAGTCTATCTATAGTCTAGTCTATAGTCTAGTCTAGTCTAGTCATAGTCTAGTCTATAGTCTAGTCTATAGTCTAGTCTATAGTCTAGTCTATAGTCTAGTCTATAGTCTAGTCTATAGTCTAGTCTATAGTCTAGTCTATAGTCTAGTCTATAGTCTAGTCTATAGTCTAGTCTATAGTCTAGTCTAGTCTGGTCTATAGTATAGTTTATAGTCTAGTCTATAGTCTAGTCTATAGTCTAGTCTATAGTCTAGTCTATTGTCTAGTCTATAGTCAAGTCTATAGTCTAGTCTATAGTCTATAGTCTATTCTATAGTCTAGTCTATAGTCTAGTCTATAGTCTAGTCTATAGTCTAGTCTATAGTCTAGTCTATAGTCTAGTCTATAGTCTAGTCTATAGTCTAGTCTATAGTCTAGTCTATAGTCTAGTCTATAGTCTAGTCTATAGTCTAGTCTATAGTCTAGTCTAGTCTACAGTCTAGTCTATAGTCTAGTCTATAGTCTAGTCTATAGTCTAGTCTATAGTCTAGTCTATAGTCTAGTCTATAGTCTAGTCTATAGTCTAGTCTATAGTCTAGTCTATAGTCTAGTCTATAGTCTAGTCTATAGTCATCTATAGTCTATCTATAGTGTAGTCTATACTCTGGACTATAGTCTTGTCTATAGTCTAGGCTATAGTCTACAGTCCGCCCTATAGTTTAGTCTATAATATAGTATAATCAATAGTGTGGAATACAGTCAAGACTATTGTATTCCGTATTATTCTGTCGTACCATTTTTATACAACTAGTCTACAATCTGGGCCGTTTCTTTATGGTACTACTAATTTACCCCCTTTAAACTATAGCTGCAAATTAATTTGAGTAATTATTTCAATTTGAATGTGTAACACCTCCAAATTGTTAGATGTTCTTTTTATTTTTTAACAGCTTCATAATTTGTCATATTTAAATTTGTTGTATTCCGTCTGCTAGAGATTTCCTCATCATCAGCATTTTTGCACAATCTATTTTTTTAAACATACATATGATAATAACAATTATTTTTAGTAAAGAATTTTTTTTTCGCTCAAGTTTCGTAAAAAATGCTAATTAAAACACATAAAAACGAGATAAAACGTTGACAAAAAAAACATTTTACAAGTCTACATCTGGCACCTGCTGTAAAAGTGTAGACTACAAAAACAAATCCACAAAAACAAAACTGAAATCGTACATTTATAATATAAATTATTTAAATTTAAACTGCCACTGGGTCTGGTTTTCAAAAAGAACATTCAGTAAAAAAAAAATGAAAAAAATTAAGGAAATAAAAGTACATTTGGTTTGATCTAAAAATAAGATTTAATATGAAATGATTTTAAAATGTTATAAATTTAAATCAATTAACCTAGCTTTAATCAGTGACAGTTTGGTTATTCTAATTTTGCAGAGATTATACAATTTCCAGGAAAATTATTAAAAAGGTAATAGTACCAAAAACATAATTGTCAAGCCGTTAAAATCGGCTAAGTCTAAGACATAGACTAATGTAGTCGAGACTATCAACTAGACTAATACAGTGGAGATAATGGATTAGATTATAGTCAGTACTATAGACAAGATAATGGTCGACAATATATACTAAATAATAGTCGAGACTTAATAAGACTATAATAAGATTATATACAAGACTACAGTAACGACTATATACAAGAACATGGACAACACTATACTCTAGACTAAAAACAAGAGTATATAGATCATACTATTGACTAGACTTAGACTATACTTTAAACTAGACTTTATACTAAACTATAAACTAGACTATAGACTGGTCTATAATTTATATAAACTTTATACTAGACTATAGACTAGACTATAGACTAGACTAGACTAGACTATAGACTAGACTATAGACTAGACTATAGACTAGACTATAGACTAGACTATAGACTAGACTATAGACTAGACTATAGACTAGACTATAGACTAGACTATAGACATAGACTAGACTATAGACTAGACTATAGACTAGACTAGACTAGACTATAGACTAGACTATAGACTAGACTATAGACTAGACTATAGACTAGACTATAGACTAGACTATAGACTAGACTATAGACTAGACTATAGACTAGACAATAGACTAGACTATAGTCTAGACTATAGACTAGACTATACTAGACTATAGACTAGACTATAGACTAGACTATAGACTAGACTATAGACTAGACTATAGACTAGACTATAAACTAGACTATAGATTAGACTATAGACTAGACTATAGACTAGACTATAGACTAGACTATAGACTAGACTATAGACTAGACTATAGACTAGACTATAGACTAGACTATAGACTAGACTATAGACTAGACTATAGACTAGACTATAGACCAGACTATAGACTAGACTATAGACTAGACTATAGACTAGACTATAGACTAGACTATAGACTAGACTATAGACTAGACTATAGAACAGACTATAGACTAGACTATAGACTAGACTATAGACTAGACTATAGACTAGACTATAGACTAGACTATAGACTAGACTATAGACTAGACTATAGACTAGACTATAGACTAGACTATAGACTAGACTATAGACTAGACTAGACTAGACTATAGACTAGACTATAGACTAGACTATAGACTAGACTATAGACTAGACTATAGACTAGACTATAGACTAGACTATAGACTAGACTATAGACTAGACTATAGACTAGACTATAGACTAGACTATAGACTAGACTATAGACTAGACTATAGACTAGACTATAGACTAGACTATAGACTAGACTATAGACTAGACTATAGACTAGACTATAGACTAGACTATAGACTAGACTATAGACTAGACTATAGACTAGACTATAGACTAGACTATAGACTAGACTATAGACTAGACTATAGACTAGACTATAGACTAGACTATAGACTAGACTATAGACTAGACTATAGACTAGACTATAGACTAGACTATAGACTAGACTATAGACTAGACTATAGACTAGACTATAGACTAGACTATAGACTAGACTATAGACTAGAATATAGACTAGACTATAGACTAGACTATAGACTAGACTATAGACTACTATAGACTAGACTATAGACTAGACTATAGACTAGACTATAGACTAGACTATAGACTAGACTATAGACTAGACTATAGACTAGACTAGACTATAGACTAGACTAGACTATAGACTAGACTATAGACTAGACTAGACTATAGACTAGACTATAGACTATAGACTAGACTAGACTAGACTAGACTAGACTAGACTAGATTAGACTAGACTAGACTAGACTAGACTAGACTAGACTAGACTAGACTAGACTAGACTAGACTAGACTAGACTAGACTAGACTAGACTAGACTAGACTAAACTAGACTAGACTAGACTAGACTAGACTAGACTACACTAGAGTATACTATAGACTAGACTATAGACTAGACTATAAACTAGACTATAGACTAGACTATAGACTAGACTATAGACTAGACTATAGACTAGACTATAGACTAGACTATAGACTAGACTATAGACTAGACTATAGGCTAGACTATAGACTAGACTAGTTCAGTTCTAGACTATAGACTAGACTAGACTATAGACTAGACTAGACTAGACTAGACTAGACTAGACTAGACTAGACTAGACTAGACTAGACTAGACTAGACTAGACTATAGACTAGACTAGACTAGACTAGACTAGACTATAGACTAGACTAGACTAGACTAGACTAGACTAGACTAGACTAGACTAGACTAGGCTAGACTAGACTAGACTAGACTAGACTAGACTAGACTAGACTAGACTAGACTAGACTAGACTAGACTAGACTAGACTAGACTAGACTAGACTAGACTAGACTAGACTAGACTAGACTAGACTAGACTAGAGACTAGACTATAGACTAGACTAGACTATAGACTAGACTATAGACTAGACTATAGACTAGACTATAGACTAGACTATAGACTAGACTATAGACTAGACTATAGACTAGACTATAGACTAGACTATAGACTAGACTATAGACTAGACTATAGACTAGACTATAGACTAGACTATAGACTAGACTATAGACTAGACTATAGACTAGACTATAGACTAGACTATAGACTAGACTATAGACTAGACTATAGACTAGACTATAGACTAGACTATAGACTAGACTATAGACTAGACTATAGACTAGACTATAGACTAGACTATAGACTATAGACTAGACTATAGACTAGACTATAGACTATAGACTATAGACTAGACTAGACTATAGACTAGACTAGACTAGACTAAACTAGACTAGACTAGACTAGACTAGACTAGACTAGACTAGACTAGACTAGACTACACTAGAGTATACTATAGACTAGACTATAGACTAGACTAGACTATAAACTAGACTATAGACTAGACTATAGACTAGACTATAGACTAGACTATAGACTAGACTATAGACTAGACTATAGGCTAGACTATAGACTAGACTATAGACTAGACTATAGACTAGACTATAGACTAGGCTATTGACTAGACTATAGACTAGACTATAGACTAGACTATAGACTAGACTATAGACTAGACTATAAACTAAACTATAGGACTAGACTATAGACTACAGTATAGACTATAGATTATATTATGATCTACAATATCATTAAGACTTCGTATAGTCCAGGTCCAAATAATCATATGTATTAATAGTTTAAATTTTAGAACTGCAAATTATGATAAAAAAATTTTAAACAACTGTTTTGCATTAATAATACTTTTATCAATGAAATAATGTTGTGTGTAGGTGGAGAAGAAGGTCTTCTTGAGACTAGTTTAATAATTTTAATAATAATAACAATAATTTTGATTTATATGCAAAATATAAACAAACAAAAACAAGGAAGTCTATTTAAAGACACACATTTTCTAAATAGAGTCTGAACCAGAGCAACAAGATACTAAATACAAGTTTTTTTCGATGTTAGACATTAAAATATACTTTTAAAAACTTTCCTAAATTTCAGAATAGTCTAGACATAGTCAAATTTAGAAATAAATTTATAGATTAATCTATAACATACCTTTTAATAAAATAAATTAGTTAAATAATTTGAAATTTGTTAAAATTTATACGCAATTTCTTAAGTTAATGTTTATTTACTTTTTTTAAATAAAATTTTAAGGTCAATGAAATTTAAAATATTTGAAACCATAAACTTTTTTTTTTGAAATCCACACTTTTTCTTTTAATTAATTTTAACTTAAACTTGTATTTGTGCATTTATTTATTTATTTATTTTGTTTAATAATTTGTTTTAAACATTTTCTGTTTTAAAGTTTTATTTGATGATTAACATTCGCTGTTTGTTTCGCTTTAAGAACACATTTAAAACCGCATTTTTAAACTTGGCTTTCAAAAAGATAACTGAATGGCATGAATACCTTAATAAAACAATAATAACAAATTAAAATTATTATTTTGAAACGTTTAAATTGCTAAAAGAAATAAACAAATTTTTTGGTTTCTGGCTCTCTCAAAACAAACGAAAGCTTTGAACCGTTTAAGTTCAACGAAAGAGCAACAAAACTAACGACTGTTTTTGAACTCTTGCAGATCAGTTATGAGCAGAGATACTCATTTGCATATTAAGACTCTTGCTCGTTAGAAAAACATTTAAAAAGAGCAAAGAGTTGCCAGTTGAATACAATTATTTTCTGGGGGTATTAGTCTATAGTCTAGTCTATAGTCTAGTCTATAGTCTAGTCTATAGTCTAGTCTATAGTCTAGTCTATAGTCTAGTCTATAGTCTAGTCTATAGTCTAGTCTATAGTCTAGTCTATAGTCTAGTCTATAGTCTAGTCTATAGTCTAGTCTATAGTCTAGTCTATAGTCTAGTCTATAGTCTAGTCTATAGTCTAGTCTAGTCTAGTCTATAGTCTAGTCTATAGTCTAGTCTATAGTCTAGTCTATAGTCTAGTCTATAGTCTAGTCTATAGTCTAGTCTATAGTCTAGTCTATAGTCTAGTCTATAGTCTAGTCTATAGTCTAGTCTATAGTCTAGTCTTATCTAGTCTATAGTCTAGTCTATAGTCTAGTCTATAGTCTAGTCTATAGTCTAGTCTATAGTCTAGTCTATAGTCTAGTCTATAGTCTAGTCTATAGTCTAGTCTATAGTCTAGTCTATAGTCTAGTCTATAGTCTAGTCTATAGTCTAGTCTATAGTCTAGTCTATAGTCTAGTCTATAGTCTAGTCTATAGTCTAGTCTATAGTCTAGTCTATAGTCTAGTCTAGTCTAGTCTATAGTCTAGTCTATAGTCTAGTCTATAGTCTAGTCTATAGTCTAGTCTATAGTCTAGTCTATAGTCTAGTCTATAGTCTAGTTTATAGTCTAGTCTATAGTCTAGTCTATAGTCTAGTCTATAGTCTAGTCTATAGTCTAGTCTATAGTCTAGTCTATAGTCTAGTTTATAGTCTAGTCTATAGTCTAGTCTATAGTCTAGTCTATAGTCTAGTCTATAGTCTAGTCTATAGTCTAGTCTATAGTCTAGTCTATAGTCTAGTCTATAGTCTAGTCTATAGTCTAGTCTATAGTCTAGTCTATAGTCTAGTCTATAGTCTAGTCTATAGTCTAGTCTATAGTCTAGTCTATAGTCTAGTCTATAGTCTAGTCTATAGTCTAGTCTATAGTCTAGTCTATAGTCTAGTCTATAGTCTAGTCTATAGTCTAGTCTATAGTCTAGTCTATAGTCTAGTCTATAGTCTAGTCTATAGTAGTCTATAGTCTAGTCTATAGTCTAGTCTATAGTCTAGTCTATAGTCTAGTCTATAGTCTAGTCTATAGTCTAGTCTATAGTCTAGTCTATAGTCTAGTCTATAGTCTAGTCTATAGTCTAGTCTATAGTCTAGTCTATAGTCTAGTCTATAGTCTAGTCTATAGTCTAGTCTATAGTCTAGTCTATAGTCTAGTCTATCTAGTCTATAGTCTAGTCTATAGTCTAGTCTATAGTCTAGCCTATAGTCTAGTCTATAGTCTAGTCTATAGTCTAGTCTATAGTCTAGTCTATAGTCTAGCCTATAGTCTAGTCTATAGTCTAGTCTATAGTCTAGTCTATAGTCTAGTCTAGTCTAGTCTATAGTCTAGTCTATAGTCTAGTCTATAGTCTAGTCTATAGTCTAGTCTATAGTCTAGTCTATAGTCTAGTCTATAGTCTAGTCTATAGTCTAGTCTATAGTCTAGTCTATAGTCTAGTCTATAGTCTAGTCTATAGTCTAGTCTATAGTCTAGTCTATAGTCTAGTCTATAGTCTAGTCTATAGTCTAGTCTATAGTCTAGTCTATAGTCTAGTCTATAGTCTAGTCTATAGTCTAGTCTATAGTCTAGTCTATAGTCTAGTCTATAGTCTAGTCTAGTCTAGTCTATAGTCTAGTCTATAGTCTAGTCTATAGTCTAGTCTATAGTCTAGTCTATAGTCTAGTCTATAGTCTAGTCTATAGTCTAGTCTATAGTCTAGTCTATAGTCTAGTCTATAGTCTAGTCTATAGTCTAGTCTATAGTCTAGTCTATAGTCTAGTCTATAGTCTAGTCTATAGTCTAGTCTATAGTCTAGTCTATAGTCTAGTCTATAGTCTAGTCTATAGTCTAGTCTATAGTCTAGTCTATAGTCTAGTCTATAGTCTAGTCTATAGTCTAGTCTATAGTCTAGTCTATAGTCTAGTCTATAGTCTAGTCTATAGTCTAGTCTATAGTCTAGTCTATAGTCTAGTCTATAGTCTAGTCTATAGTCTAGTCTATAGTCTAGTCTATAGTCTAGTCTATAGTCTAGTCTATAGTCTAGTCTATAGTCTAGTCTATAGTCTAGTCTATAGTCTAGTCTATAGTCTAGTCTATAGTCTAGTCTATAGTCTAGTCTATAGTCTTGTCTATAGTCTAGTCTATAATCCAGTCTATAGTCTAGTCTGTAGTCTAGTCTGTAGTCTAGTCTATAGTCTAGTCTATAGTCTAGTCTATAGTCTAGTCTATAGTCTAGCTATAATCTAGTCTATAGTCTAGTCTATAGTCTAGTCTATAGTCTAGTCTGTAGTCTAGTCTATAGTCTATAGTCTAGTCTAGTCTAGTCTATAGTCTAGTCTATAGTCTAGTCTATGGTCTAGTCTATGGTCTAGTCTATAGTCTAGTCTATAGTCTAGTCTATGGTCTAGTCTATAGTCTAGTCTATAGTCTAGTCTAAAGTCTAGTCTAAAGTCTAGTCTATAGTCTAGTCTATAGTCTAGTCTATAGTCTAGTCTATAGTCTAGTCTATAGTCTAGTCTATAGTCTAGTCTATAGTCTAGTCTATAGTCTAGTCTATAGTCTAGTCTATAGTCTAGTCTATAGTCTAGTCTATAGTCTAGTCTATAGTCTAGTCTATAGTCTAGTCTATAGTCTAGTCTATAGTCTAGTCTATAGTCTAGTCTATAGTCTAGTCTATAGTCTAGTCTATCTAGTCTAGTCTAGTCTATAGTCTAGTCTATAGTCTAGTCTATAGTCTAGTCTATAGTCTAGTCTATAGTCTAGTCTATAGTCTAGTCTATAGTCTAGTCTATAGTCTAGTCTATAGTCTAGTCTATAGTCTAGTCTATAGTCTAGTCTATAGTCTAGTCTATAGTCTAGTCTATAGTCTAGTCTATAGTCTAGTCTATAGTCTAGTCTATAGTCTAGTCTATAGTCTAGTCTATAGTCTAGTCTATAGTCTAGTCTATAGTCTAGTCTATAGTCTAGTCTATAGTCTAGTCTATAGTCTAGTCTATAGTCTAGTCTATAGTCTAGTCTATAGTCTAGTCTATAGTCTAGTCTATAGTCTAGTCTATAGTCTAGTCTATAGTCTAGTCTATAGTCTAGTCTATAGTCTAGTCTATAGTCTAGTCTATAGTCTAGTCTATAGTCTAGTCTATAGTCTAGTCTATAGTCTAGTCTATAGTCTAGTCTATAATCCAGTCTATAGTCTAGTCTGTAGTCTAGTCTATAGTCTAGTCTATAGTCTAGTCTATAGTCTAGTCTATAGTCTAGCTATAATCTAGTCTATAGTCTAGTCTATAGTCTAGTCTATAGTCTAGTCTGTAGTCTAGTCTATAGTCTAGTCTATAGTCTAGTCTATAGTCTAGTCTATAGTCTAGTCTATAGTCTAGTCTATGGTCTAGTCTATGGTCTAGTCTATAGTCTAGTCTATAGTCTAGTCTATGGTCTAGTCTATAGTCTAGTCT
The DNA here is from genome assembly GCF_015586225.1 of Lucilia sericata. Classification (NCBI taxonomy): domain Eukaryota; kingdom Metazoa; phylum Arthropoda; class Insecta; order Diptera; family Calliphoridae; genus Lucilia; species Lucilia sericata. The sequence continues at coordinate 67,518 of NW_023995465.1, read as the reverse complement.
ATAGTCTAGTCTAAAGTCTAGTCTAAAGTCTAGTCTATAGTCTAGTCTATAGTCTAGTCTATAGTCTAGTCTATAGTCTAGTCTATAGTCTAGTCTATAGTCTAGTCTATAGTCTAGTCTATAGTCTAGTCTATAGTCTAGTCTATAGTCTAGTCTATAGTCTAGTCTATAGTCTAGTCTATAGTCTAGTCTATAGTCTAGTCTATAGTCTAGTCTATAGTCTAGTCTATAGTCTAGTCTATAGTCTAGTCTATAGTCTAGTCTATGGTCTAGTCTATAGTCTACTCTATGGTCTAGTCTATAGTCTAGTCTATAGTCTAGTCTATAGTCTAGTCTATAGTCTAGTCTATAGTCTAGTCTATAGTCTAGTCTATAGTCTAGTCTATAGTCTAGTCTATAGTCTAGTCTATAGTCTAGTCTATAGTCTAGTCTATAGTCTAGTCTATAGTCTAGTCTATAGTCTAGTCTATAGTCTAGTCTATAGTCTAGTCTATAGTCTAGTCTATAGTCTAGTCTATAGTCTAGTCTATAGTCTAGTCTATAGTCTAGTCTATAGTCTAGTCTATAGTCTAGTCTATAGTCTAGTCTATAGTCTAGTCTATAGTCTAGTCTATAGTCTAGTCTATAGTCTAGTCTATAGTCTAGTCTATAGTCTAGTCTATAGTCTAGTCTATAGTCTAGTCTATAGTCTAGTCTATAGTCTAGTCTATAGTCTAGTCTATAGTCTAGTCTATAGTCTAGTCTATAGTCTAGTCTATAGTCTAGTCTATAGTCTAGTCTATAGTCTAGTCTATAGTCTAGTCTAGTCTATCTATAGTCTAGTCTATAGTCTAGTCTATAGTCTAGTCTATAGTCTAGTCTATAGTCTAGTTTATAGTCTAGTCTATAGTCTAGTCTATAGTCTAGTCTATAGTCTAGTCTATAGTCTAGTCTATAGTCTAGTCTATAGTCTAGTCTATAGTCCAGTCTATAGTCTAGTCTATAGTCTAGTCTATAGTCTAGTCTATAGTCTAGTCTATAGTCTATAGTCTAGTCTATAGTCTAGTCTATAGTCTAGTCTATAGTCTAGTCTATAGTCTAGTCTATAGTCTAGTCTATAGTCTAGTCTATAGTCTAGTCTATAGTCTAGTCTATAGTCTAGTCTATAGTCTAGTCTATAGTCTAGTCTATAGTCTAGTCTATAGTCTAGTCTATAGTCTAGTCTATAGTCCAGTCTATAGTCTAGTCTATAGTCAAGTCTTTAGTCTAGACTATAGTTTTCCCGTTTAATAGTTCTATTCTTTTTAAATGTAGTGTTTTAATAATCTGGCAGCATTTTCTAATATAAATTGCTACCTTTAGTACATGTTGGTTTAATTACTATTCATAGTTTTTTTTTTATTTTCTTTACTATTAGGTTAGGTTAGGTAGGCAGGTCGTCCTCGCGATGTCATCACTGGGGACACACTTGGGTCCAGAATTTTGATCCCTTTGTGATACCTGAAACGAGAGAGAACGGTCGGCGTATTAGTACACTTCAACCTAATCACTCTGGTTTCCACCGAACCAGTTTGTCGCACGAATATAGGAATCTATCTTTCGGATATCAACCTCCGATAGATCCGCTAAGTCATGCAGAAAATAGCTACCTAGCAGACCCACTCTGTGGTCAGCTAGGGCAGGACAATGACAGAGGAAGTGAGTTATACTCTCTTCTTCCTCTTCATCCTGGCAGCTCCTGCAGAAGTCGTTACTGGGTAAGTTCAGTCTTCTTGCATGGAGTCCGAAAGGCCAGTGGCCAGTTACCACTGCCGTTAAGTTCCGTAGATTAACTCTCGGAATGTAGAAAAGGGCTTGGGATCTTTGTGGGTCGTAAGATGGCCACATGATCCTTGCCTGTCTACAGGTGGCTTCAGTCGACCATCTGCATTGCGCAAGCTCATATAGTTTTTCACGTATCGAGCGTTTGCAGGTTGAAAGCGGTATACCGACAAAAGGGTCGGTATGCTCTCCTGCAAGCGAGGAGCCTAACTTGGCAAGAGAGTCCGCGATGGTATTACCAGGAATTTGCTGATGTCCTGGAATCCAATACAGTCCTATTGTGGAATGTTTCGCCATCTCGTTAAGGGATGCCCGGCATTCTAGGACTAAGTTTGACGTCGTGTAGACACCACTTAGAACCTTAAGGGCTGCCTGGCTGTCGGTATAAATTCGAATATTAACACCGTATATTCGATAAAACCTGAGCCAGTTTGCAGCCCGTTTAATGGCTGATAGTTCAGCCTGAAGGACGCTACATTGGTCAGGAAGCTTGAATGATACTTCCGTTCCCGAATGTGCTATGTAAAAGCCACCGCCTACACCATGGTTTGATTTTGAGCCATCAGTGAAAACCTTATACGATCCATCATGGAGGATTGTTTCCATCACATTTGGGTCGTCTCGGATATTCACCGAAAAGCTTCTATCAAAAGACGGTTTGGCGATGCAATAGTCGATATTGCCAGGAATTTCTCCTAGACAATTGAGGATGGTGGAGTGACCTGACTGAATCATATGCCACATACCAATTGTATTGAGTCTAATAGCCGCGTTGAGGGCAACCTCTTGGGCCATTAGATCAATAGGTAGCCATCCCATCATGACAAAGAGAGCCTTTGATGGGGTGGTGCGGAGAGCCCCCGTTATCAACAGAGCTGATGTGCGAAGGATTCCCTCAAAACGTTTGCGGTGTGAGTCCTTTTGTACAGACTTCCACCATACAAGTGCACCGTACAATAGTATGGGCTTGACTACCATGTCGAAGAGCCATTTGGTATTCTTGGGGTTTATGCCCCATGATTTGCCAATTGCTCTTTTACACGAGTATAAGGCCGCAGCCGCTTTTGATACTCTAGATTGAGTGTTCAAATGCCATGATAGTTTTGAATCTAGGATTACTCCCAGATATTTAGCACTATCCGATAACTTCAATTCTATCCCATTCAGTCGTGGGAGAGTGAAGGTGGGTATCTTGTACTTCTTAGTGAAGAGAACAAGTTCCGTTTTCGATGGATTAACACCAAGGCCACTGACGTTGCTCCATGTACTGAGTGTCCTGAGTGCAATCTCCATCCTTTGCGATAAAGTATCCAGATATTTGCCAGATACTACTACAGACACATCGTCTGCATATGCTATTACCTTAAATCCCATAGATCTAAGATCCATAAGAAGTGGGTTCAACGCTAGGTTCCACAGAAGTGGAGATAGAACTCCACCTTGTGGGGTACCGCGATTTGCCACTTTTGTGACATTTGCTGCTCCCATTTCGGAGATAATGATTCGCTGAGTCAGTAATCTCTTGATGAAAGCTGTTATTGGTTGGTTTATACCCAGACCAGTTAGGGCCGTTGTTATCGACCCAGGGTGAACATTGTTGAAAGCCCCCTCGATGTCCAAGAAGGCAACCAGTGTATATTCCCCTTGCGCTATTGTCTTTTCAATGTGACAAACTAGCGAATGTAATGCAGTCTCAACAGATTTTCCCTTCATGTAGGCATGTTGAGATGCTGATAAATGGTCAGGTTTGATATGTATTCTGAGATGCAGATCAATTATCCTTTCCAAAGTTTTGAGAAGAAAGGAGGATAGACTAATTGGTCTAAAATCCTTTGGCTTCGTGTGAGAGGTCTTTCCTCCTTTCGGAATGAAACCACTGTGCACTTGGTCCAGGGTTCGGGTATATAAGACCATTTTAAACAGGCATCATATATCCGCGTTAGCCAAGGCATAAGATGGACAGCATTGTATTGCAAATCCGCAGGTATTATACCGTCAGGACCCGGTGATTTGTAGGGGTCGAAGCTGTTTATCGCCCAGTTGATTTTATCTTCATTTATGGATATTCCTGTATCAGCTGGGAGATCTGTAAACTGCATGTCAGTCCGTTTTCCGGAGATTGACAGCCTGGAAAGTGAGTGGCCATTAAAACTTCTAAGGTTTCTTGGCTACTGGTCGTCCAACTGCCACAAGGTTTCTGAATGAAACTTGGGACAGGAGGAGTAGATGATAAGATTTTGCGCAGACGACTGGTCTCAGAAGAACCTTCCACGCCGCTACAGAAGGTTTTCCAAGATTTGCGCTTTGCATTTCTTACCAGGTTCTTGAAACGATTAACCGAGGTCTTGTAAGAAATCCAGTTTCCTGTTTTCTTTGCCTCGTTAAACAGTCTCGCCGTCTCCGTCTCTTTTCGAGATTTCGCAATGTCCGCAGACCACCATGGGGGCCTGCATCTGCCTTTGTGCATATTCTGTTTACAAGACAGTGAAGTCGCGTGTTTGAAAGCTTGATTTATGGTTTCAACCGCGTTTTCTATGTCCGATCGGTTTTCGATGATCGGTACATCCTGGAGTGAACGTGAGATTAGCCCCATTTGCATTTCCCAATCTGTTCGTCTCCTGTTTATAAAGGGCTTTGGGGCCACTTTGTCAACTACGATTTCAAAATCGATGTACTGATGGTCAGAGAAAGAGCAGTCACTTGAGACTCTCCATCCCCTTATCCTATCATGATGCATAGAACTAACCAGCGTAATGTCGAAACTTCCCTTCTGTTTGAAACAATAAAGGTCGGTTCGGATCCTGTATTTAAAATATCAAGATTATTGCTTAGAATGAAGTTAAAGATTGACTCACCTCTAGCGTTTATGTCCGAGCTTCCCCAGACAGTGTGATGGGCATTGGCATCAGCCCCCATATGATCGGCATGCTTTTCGAGTTTGCCATCTCTATGGATCTGCAGACCAGGTTGTTCGGTGGCTGGTCGCTGTGGTCGTGAGCCATGTACGCCGAGATAACCAATATAGCACCTACACTGGTCTCCCATATGGCTGCTACGGTGTCTTCATCACTGAAATCAGAAAGAATGAAGATGTTGAGACTGCTTTTGGCTACTATACAGGATCGAATCTTACCAGATCCTTTTGCGTACAATAGCTTAAAGCTTTTCATGCCTAGTCCACTCACCCTTTCTTGGTGAATCCAGGGTTCCTGGACTAGGGCGAGCTCCTCCCCACTTACACCCATTCGGAGGAGCAGTGCAGCCGAGGCTGCTTTGGAGTGGTGGAGATTAATTTGGGTTACTCTCACCATCTCCTTTTTTGTCCTTACGCAACACTGTGACGTTGGCGTCCTCCTTGTCAGAGGCAAGGAGATCGTCCTCGTCAACTGACTCTTCCCCCTCCTTAACCAACTTAGAAGTTGATTGACTCAGCGAAAGGTCAGTCTCGTCGCAAGACATATCCGCAGCGGATTGGTCAGGATCGGGATCATCCTGTTCCAATAGTCCCTTGTCATCGCCTCGGTAGACACGGAGGAAGATCGACTCGAAGCCGTAGTAGACCTTCCCTTGTTTCTCGCGAAGCGGCGCCAAAGACTCCTGGTTCAGGATCACAACAATCCTTCTGGAGCTTCCTACAGGTTGAGAAACCCTGACGACCTTCCAATCTTGAGTTGGAAGATCCGGATTGCCAACCTGTAGAAGCTCCAGTATCGCTGCCTTTTTATGTGGTTCCGCAGGAATTATGGCGGTGGATCTAGGCCTTCGTGGGATCTCGTCCACAGAGACCACTTCCAGCTTAGCCACCTTCCCACGGATCCTTTATCAGCGACACAGCCTGCTTTCAGGAGCAAAGCTGAGCGCTCGTTGGAACAGGACATTAGCTTCACTCTGTTGTGAAACCAACCGCCGTCCTCACACTGTGGGGGGGACCAGGGTTCTGTTTAAGAACTTCCCAGAACACCCCCATCAGCTTTTTTCGCACTATGTCCATCTGGATGGAGACATAGCGCCATCTATGTCACCCTGTCGATGACAGCACGCGTGAATTGGTTCTCAACCACTTCACCGAGGTCCTGTCATGCGGCTTGGGGGGCAACGGTTTCGGACGTTTTGTCCCGGCTGCTGGCCCTGAAGATTAGTCTCCTCCTCAGAACGTTGCCGTTTAGGCGCGTCCTTAGACGTGAGGGGGGGACTCTTCTCCAGAACGGCCAATTTTCCCTTAGCCCATTCTAGAGAGGACTTGTCCTCTTTACTTAGCGACTCAACTGGCTTGCCAGCTAAGCGCGCTAGAATTTTGGCGGCGGAGCGCCGTTGTAGGAAGGCCCTTCTTGCTGGTGTTACGTGCCTGGGGGTCTTACTATTCGCCGTGTTGGCATTGGGAGATGCCGTTTGAGAACCCGAAATCTTGTTCGCAGTTCCCTCGTGCATAACCGGCACTGGGGTCGCTACCTTGGTTTTGGTGGCCTTAGTAGTCCCCGAAACAGGGGGTTTTATCGGCATTTTTGCCAATACGGACCTGAGCTGCCTTTGAGGTACTTGGGGTGACGTCCAGAGGTGCCTCGCTGCTTATTTTGCTGCATCCAGCTTTGGAGCCAGATGCTGTTATTGTTTTGCGACTGCAGGATCCAGGCTTCCCTAAATCCGCAGACGCTTTTGTTTTGGGTTTGGCGCCGGTAGCATTCAGACTAGCCCGACCCGGTGTCTCCGCCGGACTAACCTGGGTGGCAGTAGCACTCGACTCTCCACAGCCTGTCGCCTTCGCCGTGGGGGTAGGGTCTCCGGAGATTATTAGGCCCCTTACCGGATACGCGGGGCACGGTTTCTTTGTCGGACATTAGGACATTAAAAACGGTGTGCATTTTATACTTGCTGCCAAGTATATGATTCTGCATATGATGTGCTTGCAGACCACCAAGCCGCCCAATGTGGGAACAGACGCTGGTGGATTTAGACGGACCGTCGTGGAGTTTAGGGATCTAAGGATCCCGAACGGACTGTACTGTCAAAAGATACACATCCGAAGGATGAGTAGAGATCTTTTGACAAGTACTTGGACTGGTAGCCGCCCCATCGGGGAGAAACAGACGCTACCAGTCGTGGGAAGGGTAGTTCTTAGTATGTGCTCGTCATGAGCCCCTCTGGCATGGGTAGCCCTACCAGCACGGCCTGCATGGGTCATCACACATAAGCCTTCGCATCGCGTCAAGATGACTACCCGTCTTTACTATTAAAATGAGCAAATTTTTACTAAAATAAGTAAACCATTTATGGAAAAAAAGCTTTCAGTCGTTATACTTTGTTGTTAACCTGTGTATATTATTCTCTTTAAAACCCCCTTTCCGCCGGTCATAACGATTGTGTTTCGAATGCAAATTAAAGTGTTTAATTATGATTAGTAAATGTACTTGATTTTTGACGAAAGTGATACAATAAATGATGAGTAATATATTCGATAAAGAATTGCTCAAATAAATAGAAGAGATTTTTCGAAATTCTTGTTTTTTACCAAACTATACACAAGATAAAAGTATAACTGTAGAACTATAAGCTAGGCAATAGGTTAAACTATGATCGCCACTGTAGAGTATACTGCAGTCGAGACAATAGACCTACCCGAGTATATTTAAGACTCTAGACTAGACTTAGTTATAGACTATCCTACTAGAGCATGGGCTAGACTATAATCTAGTCTGTCGTCTAATCTGTGGTCAAGTCTAGAGTATAGTCCGCTCTATAAGCTATTCTACGGTCTTGTCTATAGTCTAGTTTCCAGTTAAGTCTAAAGTCTAGTCTGTAGTCTAGTTTGTAGTCTAGTGGAAAAATGTTTCTTTCAAAAATTTCTCATTTCTATGGAAAATTTTCTGAAAATTTCTGTTTTTATTGAAAATTTTCGGAAAATTTCCGTTTTATTAAAAACTTTCGGAAAACTTCTATTTTTTATACAGAAAATTTTCCGAAAATTTCTGTTTTGTTGAAAACTTTCGGAAAATTTCCGTTTTTATTGAAAGCTTTCCGAAAATTTCTATTTTTATAGAAAATTTTTGAAAAATTTATATTTTTAAAAAATTAATTTAAAATTTAAAATTTTTGAGAAATTTATATTTTTTAATAGAAAGTTTTCTGAAAATTTCTATTTTTAAAGAAAATTTTTGAATTTTTTTTTTTATTGAAAACTTTCGGAAATTTTATATTTTTATACAAAATGTTTATCTTAATAGAAATTTTTCAAAAATTTCTAATTTTTTTGCAGAAAATTTTCGAAAGATTTCTTTTTTTATAGAAAATTTTCAATAAGTTCGAATATTTTTATAGAAAAATTTCGGAAAATTTCTATTTTACAGAAATTTTTGAAAACTTGTTTTTTTATAAAAAATTTTATATTTTTATAGAAAATTGTCGATGTAAGAAATTTTTATTGAATAACAAAAATTGCTTATTTTTTTAACCCGTTTCCATATTATTATTTCGATTACAACTAATGTCTTTTATTACCTTTTTGTTTATTTTATAAAAAAAAAAACTCGTTTAAAAACGTTGACCCAAAGATGATCCAACCATCATCATACCCGGAGGTGGAGCTTGTGGTTTTCTAGCATGCACCTGAGCAGCTATTCCCGGTATAGTATTACAGCCCACACATATGTGCAATGTCTCATGTATGAAAATATCGCAATCAATGCAATAGATTTGCGAACAGGACTCACAACGATAGACATTTTTATCAGACGCTTCCGTTAAAGGCTTTTGGCAGGCATAACAAACAGCAGCCTGGCCATTATACATCAGCTCGGTAAAATGCTGCACCGGAAAGAGATGATGGTAAGAACGAGCCAAATGCGGAGCCGAGACTAAGGTGAGACCACAAGTCTGACACTCGACAGGCAATTCACAGTATTTACTAAAACATTGAGGACAATGAAAACCCACCGAGGTAAGTTTACTGGGCTCTTCGGTATTTTCTATGTGGCACATGCACATTGAAAGGGGAGGATCCTTGCCCTCATCCTGTTTGGCATGAGGGAAACCCATTTTTATAAGAGAATTCTCTTGTACTTGGGCAGCTGGTGGCGGATCGACATGAGACAAAAGTTGATCACGATAATGGCTGTCATCTAGTACAGCACCATAAGTGCCATTCGTTTGCGTGGTTAAATAGCGGCAAACATGAATTTCAGCCGATAACGATATGACGGAACATCTAATGCCCTCCTGTTTGAGAGTGTCTATGGTTTGGGTAATATCTATGGGATCACAGGTGGTTAAAGAACCCATAATAATTAGAACTTCCCTGGAGGCATGAGAAGGAACTACTTTTAAGGTCTTCAACGCCAAATCCAAACCATTTTGTAGAGAAGGCTCACCGGTGAGATTAATTTTTTTCAATCTAAACAAAGAATCCCCGATTAGAGTTATTTACTTAATAGTTGCATAAATAATTACCCCTCCAAGGCTTTAAGATGCAATTTGGCGGTACCGGTCAAATCAGTAATCTTTTCGGCTCTTTTGCTCTTCAGTATTATTAAACCCATTTGACTAATAGGATTTTGATCAAAAAATTCCTCAATAAATATTTCCAAAAGCTGTAAAAAAAAATATTTATTAAACAGAATGTTAAATTAATTTGTTTTAAATGTTAAAAATACCTTGAGAGTACATAATAAACGAGTAGGTTTTAAATCCGGCACTGACATGGATTCCGAGCAGTCTAATATCAAATACAAATGACGCATCATACCCAATTTATTTTGCATGGTCTTTTGTTGTTGTCGTTTGCGTTTCGCTTTTTGTATAAGCTCCGCAATGGCACTGTCCAAAAGACCATCATCATCTTCCTTAATGGCCTCCCTAAGGATTCCAAAAAAATATTGCACAAACAAATTTAAGGTTAGATTTCTGTCATTTAACAAAATGTAGCAAATAATACCAAGTTTTTTCATAGCCGGTTTCCCAGCGGTACTCTTTTGGATCCTCCTCCTCGCCGTGTTCCATTTTATTAGGATTTTACACAAATTAAGTTAAAAAATTATGAAATTTCTTTTATTATTGGCTGCTAGCAAAAGAAATGTTTGTAAATTCTTCTAGTTTAATATCAACAATCACTTTAAACTAATAACACTGACAACAAATTCTATAAATACAACCCTGTTGATGAGTGGTGAATTTACTAGCATATATTGCCTAACTGCAACACGCTTGCTGATTGGTCAAAAAACTGCTACCATTTTAAGGCGAACGGAAGATTTGTTCATTTGCTTTCGTTGTGTGTAGTTCTTTGCATTTTAGCTCAAGAATTAAAATAAATACAGTGATTTTCTAATAAAATTCTTCATAATTAAAATGCTATAATTAATAAATTGTTAAAAAACATCAAGACAACATTATTTAAAAGCTAAAAATAAACAAATTAATTGCCAAAGAAATCGTTTAAAATAAAAACACAAAAAAGGAAAGTGTCTTGCAAACGGAGAAGAAAAAGAAATCCATTGGTGACTGAGAAACGAAAAGAATATTTTTTTTTTATAACTAAAAGAAAGTATATTTGAATTAAAATACTTTTTAAAAAGTAATTGCTTAATATTCGAAGGTAATTTATTTTATTAATACAAAATAAAAATCTATAAAGTGTGAAAAAAGAAAGAGAATTGCTGCTAACACCTCTTTAAACTGGTTCCAAGCTAAAAAGAAAAAATCCACTTTAGAAGGAATTATTTGTTAAAAAATTATATTTAGTTAAATAAATTGAGTGTTTTGTTTGTGTTGTAAATCTTGTATTGTGCTGCAAAGTTGAAAATTTCTTGTTAATTTGCTATTTTATAGTTTTGGCGCCGCTTTTTTCTATTTGCAGCTCCCCCGTAAGTGGTTCATGTAAACTTTTTTCTTATTCTTATTTCCCTCTACGTTTTGGTTTTTTCATTTATTGTGTTTTCATATATTCTATCTTATTTCTTATCTGCTGCATTTTTATAATATTCGTAGTTTTTTTTGCATAGAATAGGAATATCAAAAGAAAATTGGGTAAAATATATGTTAAGCTCAGTGTTGCATTTGTGCAGAACTGTACCCAAAAGGAACATTGCTGGTGTTGTGTAGCAGAGCTTCTTCTTGCCGTGGCAAATTCACTGGGGATTGATAAACTTTTACAACGGTTTTTGACAATGTAACGGGCAGAATAAAGTGTTGACAAGTTTAGTAGAGTTTTGTTGTTTATTGAAAAAAGGATAATCACTGGGTTTTGTTAATTTTTAACGGTTTTTAATGTAGGAAATAAAATGAAGTTTTTAAATTTTAATTATTTTTAAAGCAGATTTAAACATTTTAATGAAAAAAACTTTATAAGTATTAGAGTATCGTTTAAGGAGAATGGTAGATATTAATGTATTTACATTTATTACAGTCTTAAAACATGGTTGGGCGAGAAATAACACCTACCGAAATCGGTAAACATTCGAAATTAATAAAAAGTAAGTAAAAAATAGCTATAAATATTACATAAAACTCTACTAATAAATAATTATTTAACAAAAGATGCCCAAGAAGAAATGGCCACAATGGATGTTTTAGTTTGTGGGCGCTGTTTAACAGTATTCCATTTTGTTGAAGAATTTAAACAACATAAACTTAAGCCCTGCTTTAAGGAAAACAATAATGTACGTGAATGTAATGATACAAAACCCAAAATATGGGCATTTTACTATGGAAAGCTACTCAATTAAATAACAATAAGGATAACAATGTCACAAGTCCCAATTCGTGGGCTTTATATCAAACCTGGGTTAAAATGGAAGAAACATTAAGAGAAACTTGGATAGTGGCCGGTCGTACCATACAATCATTTGCTAAAGTATCACAAGGTAATCTACAGGAGATGCCTGTTAAAATCACTAAAACAGTGGTAAATAATACTGGAGATAACGGCTCTCCAGGCAGAAGTAAGTTTTTTCTTTTTGATTAGTTAAACATTTAAGGAATTAACTAAATTTGACTTTTTTTTGTAGAACCTTTAGCTCAAACTAAACCACAAGTAGCAAATTTGAAACCTCCCAATAAAATGATCACCTCTAGCAATAATTCCACAATAGATTCCGAAAATGAATCTTCACCCATGAAATCTCCTTTAGCCAGTAATGCCGCGCAAAAGTTAAACAAAAAACCCATAACAACACCACAATTACCAACAAATAAACCTTTGCAAATGACGACAACAACAGCAGCAGCCACGCCTATAGCAGCAGCAAATACACCAGCTAAACCTTTAACGTTAGTAGTTGTTTTATTAACAAAATAAACCAAACATATTTTAAAAAAATATATTTACTTACAGACGCCGTGCCAAACGTTCTATACCCAACAGTGAGGAAGTGGTGGAAGAAAATGTGGAAAAAATTGTGGCCAAACGTTTTAATCCTCGCCGCCGCATGCATGAATACTTGGTTAAATGGGAAAATCGTAATTTGGAACAAAATACTTGGGAACCGGCTTCACACTTGGAAAATGTTCCTCATCTTTTGGAAACTTTTGAAAAACAATTGGCTCGCCAAAAGGAAACTAGAGCTGCCTTGCAAGCTAAACAACAGGCTGCTGCCGCTGCAGCTGCTAATACACCCAAACCTTTAGAAGTTAATAAATCCTTAGAAACTGGTAAATTTCTTGGTAATACTAAAGCTAAAACAACATTTAATTAAAACTTAAACACTTTACAGAAGCCAATAAACCCCAAT
>NW_023995465.1:45000-52500 GCF_015586225.1 Lucilia sericata | reverse complement strand
ACTGTCACACAAACCTCACCATCATCGGGACGCATGATAATACCACGTCAAGGTTCCAATGTTGCCAGCAATAATCAACGTACTGCAGTACAACAAAGCAAAGCGGTAACACCAGAACAGAAAATTTTACAACTTTCCAAATCGGGAGATCTAAAGGTTACCAAGAAGGTAATGACTCGTGATGATGTTGTAGCCCAAAGACAACAGCATCAACAACAACAGCAACGACAGAGACAACAGTCTCAAGTACACATACAAAAGGTGCAACAGCTAACCGGACCAGCACAACGTAGTAGTGCTCCCATAGCTCAAAGAAAACAAACACAGCAGCATGTTCAACAACAGATAGTCCAACAACAGGAAGAGGAACCACAGCATCAAGCGCAATTGTGTCCTATTACAGGCAATATAATTGGTCAAGAGGATCAGCAGCAGCAACAGAGTGGTGTTATGCAAACTCAACTGGTAACAGAACATCATCAACAACAACAGCAGCAGCTACACAATTTACTGCATCAAGAGCAACAGCAACAACAACATCACCAGCAACAACAACAGCAATTACATGATATTGATCCAAATCTATTGCTCACACAAGATCAAATGCTAACCAACGAAGACGGCACACCTCTATTGGTAACCGGTGAAGATGGGACCGTCTATCAGGTGGCTGGCAAAAATGCCGAAGGACAAACCATACTCGTAACACAAGGTCCTGATGGTGAACAACAATTTGCTTATGTGGCAGCCGCTGAAGGTGAAAATGAAAATCAAGTACTTACCCTAGACAATGCTGTTGCCGAAGCGGTTGCCCAATTACCAGCCGAACAACAAGCTGAAGCTCTGGCAGCGGCAGCTGGTGGTGATGGCAGTGGTGGTGGTCAGTATTTAGTTAAGACCACACAAGAAGATGGTACCACTCAAGTAGTGACCATGACAGAAGCTGAACTAGCCCAACATCAGGCACTGGCTGCAGCACAGCAGCAACAACAACAGCAACAAATTGCAGTGCAAGCAGCGAATGCTCAACCTGGCGCCACCAGTCAATTGTGTATACAAACGGGAGACGGTTCCGATGGACAAGAGGCGAATATACCAGCTGAAGTTGTACAAGCTGATTTACCATCTCCAGGTAATTAGACCAAAACACTGCTATTAAGAACTGTACTAGGATTGAAGTAGAACTGAACTAGAACTGAACTAGAAATGAACTAAAAATGAACTAAAAATGGACTAGAATTGAACTAGAAGTAAAGTAAAAATAAACTTAAACTGAACTAGTACAGTACTAAACTAAAACTGAACTAGAACTGAAATAGAACTGAACTAGAACTGAAATACAACTGAAACTAGAACTGAAATAGAACTGAACTAGAACTGAACTGGAAATGAACTAAAACTGAACTAGAACTGAACTAAAACTGAACTAGAACTGAACTAGAACTGAACTAGAACTGAACTAGAACTGAACTAGAACTGAACTAGAACTGAACTAGAACTGAACTAGAACTGAACTAGAACTGTACTAGAACTGAACTAGAACTGAACTAGAACTGAACTAGAACTGAAGTAGAACTAAACTAGAACTGAACTACAAATGGACTAGAATTGAACTAGAAGTAAAGTAAAAATAAACTTAAACTGAACTAGTACAGTACTAAACTAAAACTGAACTAGAACTGAAATAGAACTGAACTAGAACTGAAATACAACTGAAACTAGAACTGAAATAGAACTGAACTAGAACTGAACTGGAAATGAACTAAAACTGAACTAGAACTGAACTAAAACTGAACTAGAACTGAACTAGACTGAACTAGAACTGAACTAGAACTGAACTAGAACTGAACTAGAACTGAACTAGAACTGAACTAGAACTGAACTAGAACTGAACTAGAACTGAACTAGAACTGGACTAGAACTGAACTAGAACTGAACTAGAACTGAACTAGAACTAAACTAGAACTGAACTAGAACTGAACTAGAACTGAACTAGAACTGAACTAGAACTGAACTAGAACTGAACTAGAACTGAACTAGAACTGAACTAGAACTGAACTAGAACTGAACTAGAACTGAACTAGAACTGAACTAGAACTGAACTAGAACTGAACTAGAACTGAACTAGAACTGAACTAGAACTGAACTAGAACTGAAATAGAACTGAACTAGAACTGAACTAGAACTGAACTAGAACTGAACTAGAACTGAACTAGAACTGAACTGAAAATGAACTAAAACTGAACTAGAACTGAACTAAAACTGAACTAGAACTGAACTAGAACTGAACTAGAACTGAACTGAACTAGAACTGAACTAGAACTGAACTAGAACTGAACTAGAACTGAACTAGAACTGAACTAGAACTGAACTAGAACTGAACTAGAACTGAACTAGAACTGAACTAGAACTGAACTAGAACTGAACTAGAACTGAACTAGAACTGAACTAGAACTGAACTAGAACTGAACTAGAACTGAACTAGAACTGAACTAGAACTGAACTAGAACTGAATTAGAACTGAACTAGAACTAAACTAGAACTGAACTAGAACTGAAGTAGAACTGAACTAGAACTGAACTAGAACTAAACTAGAACTGAACTAGAACTGAACTAGAACTGAACTAGAACTAAACTAGAACTGAACTAGAACTGAACTGGAACTGATTTAGAATTGAAGTAGATCTGATTTAAAACTGAACTCAACTAAAACTGAACTCAACTGGACCTGAAGCAATTTACTAATTAAATTTCTTATTTTCCACTTTCAGGTGGCACCCGTCGTGTTGTTCTATTATTACAAGATGGTACATTTATGATGACAGAAATGCATGATGATGAATTTAAGGCACTTAATATAGCTGCTTAAGGCTAACATAATCAATGTGTAAACGAATTTTTTCCTCCACTTCACAACAAAAAAACAAAAACAAAATAAGAAAAATTCAAACCCTCGCTTTAAATATTCTATACATGGCAGACAATGTAATTTAATTAATACTTTACGATTTAGAAGAAACAAAAATAATATTTAGAATTTAAATATAAATACGTAAACGTTTAATTGATCAGACATCATTGGTTTATATATATTTTTTAATAGAGACAACAGAAATCAATTTGTAAATTATTCATTTTATTTTTTCGTTTTGTTAAGTTATTTTCTTTTTTTTATTAGTTTTTAAATAATCTACTTTAAATTTAATACTTTAATTTAAAACAACAAAAAAAAAAACATTTGAAACTTTAACATTAATAACAGTAGTTATTTTACATTATTTATCCAATTCAATGGATATATTATCAATAAATAATAAAAATAAACTATAATGTCAAAAACTTAATTAAAACAAAATAAAATAGTAATAAAAATATAAAAACAATTTGGTTTAATTTTATTTTAATATTTTAAATAACACACAATTTATATTAGTGTATTAAAAGTGCATATTTTTAAATTTAATTTAAATATAGAGTTATATAAGTAGTAAGAAACTACAACAACTAATTAAATATCAATTTTGAATTATAATTAAATTAAATCGATACGCTGAAACTAAGCTAAAATAAAAACAAACGTTTTCCAAAAATAAATTATTTTCGACTGTAAATTTCCACAGTTTAAAATTAACAATCTAAAGTTCTCAAATATCTTACTAATAGTGAGAAGATATGGGGTAATCTCGCATTAATCAGCATGAGAAAAAGACTACAGACCATAGCAATGACTAGACTATAGTTAAGTCTAGATAAGATTGTAGTAAAGAGTTCAAACTTCAGTATAGTTCAGACTATAGACTAGGCTAAACTCTAGTGAACACTTCTAATAAAACAACCAAACTTTTGGCTGCATACAACCACCCACATTAAAACGCCACACAACGCAATTCAATAGCTCAATAAATTTATTTTTTCACAAATTTTGCAATAAAAAATCCTACCGAATCCATTTTATTATCCGTAGAACCAAAACGTTGTAACTTACAGCGATCGAATTCGCTTAAACCCTCACAAGGCCAAGCTGCTGCTCCATATACTGGCGTAGCAGGTTCTAAACTTAATTCGGGAAACTTTTCTAAAGCCCATACTACCATTTCTTCATTCTCCGCCATATTAACTGTACAGGTGCTATAAACCAAAATGCCACCTGTTTTCAGCAGTGGCACAGCATTGGCAAATAGTTTCTTTTGAACTTTGGCATAAGATTCCAGCATTTTTGGTGACATATTACTAGACAATAGGGGTCTGTTGCCTAAAGCACTGCAGGGAGCATCTAATAAAATGCGATCGAAAGTTTGTGACTTAAAAGGTGGTTTCAAATCCGCATTGTTGCATGATAAATCTTCATTATAAGATTTTGTAGAATCAAAGGCATAAGCTTTAATCGATTTCAGTTGGTTTCTGGCAATTTTATCTTTAACAAGTTTTATTTTATTTTCCGTTTTATCTAAAGCTATTATACAGCCCTGATCTTTAATCAATTCAGCCAAATGGGTGGTTTTATTACCGGGAGCTGAACACATATCCAAAATCAATTCATTTTGTTTAGGGTTTAATACTCTACCACAAACAATGGAGGGTAGATTTTGTAGTAATACCTTAGAATTGCTTAAATCCCCAATAGAGGGTACTCCCGATATGGTATTAAGCATTTCCACTGCTATGCCCTGTTGAGGACCTTCGGTTCTGTATATTTGATAGCGTTGCATTAACACTTTTCCTTGGCCCAAATACACCTTTTCATTGGATTCATAGCGTATATTTAAACCTTTCTTACATTTTTGCTCCAAATCTGCATAAACATTTACCAAATCACCCTCTTTGGTACCAGATTCCATGGCCAGGACTCCAATTGCATAAATATGAGCTCCTCTCAATACAGCCGCACCACAGCAAGTGTCCACAATGATTTCTTTTTGTTGCTCATCAGGCTTGGGTGATATTTCTGTAGGACCTATACATAAAAGTTCGGGCAAATCTGCGAAAGTATAAATTTTCGGAGGAACCGCATAACGTTTTTTCAAAATTATTTCAACTTCAGTTTTAAAAGATTCTAGGGAAGATGTTAGAAGATTTACTCGATAGGTGGTATTGGTAGGAGTACGACAAAGCCATGTTAATAGATCTTCTAGTAAATTCAACTGAAATAACGAAAAATAATAGTTATAAATGTTATACAATTATTAAGTAAAATTTTAAAACTATTTTTTAACGATTTAAATTTTTACTGTTACGTTTACGATTTCGTTTATGCTTTTTATAACTACAACCCTGTGTTGTTTATTATTCCTTCTCTCTTTAGCTTTAACATTTATTTTACTTTCTTCTTAGCTACTGACATTTTTCTTGTCATATCGTGGTATGTTGAATTGTTTTACGCAAAGAAAACATTACACTTTCCACGTCCAAAGAAAATTTTAGCAAAAATTCAATAAAAAATTGTGTTGACTACGAAAAAAGTTTGCATAAACTTTAAAAAACAATCGTAATACTTACATTCCCTTTGCAAAGTTGTGATTCAACAAGTGGATAGCGTAAAAAAGGTGATTTTGGATAAAACATATTTTTTGGATGGTGTATAAGTGTGTGTGTGTGTAACCTGTATAACAGAAAAGAATAGAAACAAAAAGAATTTGTAGCAAAAGACGCCATATTTATTTTTTCCTTTTAAATTCACCTCTTTGAACAACAATAAACCGGTGTATGTTTACAAGACATCTGGTAGCACTAATTACGGTATACATATAGTTGTTACATTTTCACCTTAACTATTGAAGTACGACGTGGCAGCTTTTTCTTGTTAAAGTTTCTAATTAGCCTTAAGCTAGTTGTCTCTTTTACTCCTTTAGTTTTTGCAAGTAATGTCTGATTTTGTATCTATGTGTGTGCAATACTGTTCTTTTGTCATTGTCGGTTTGCTAATTTTTTCCATTGTACAAGTTAAAACATTGCTCTCCCGTTTTTAATTAATTTCCAGCAGTTTTTCGTAATTATTCTGCACAAATTTGTGTAAATTTTTCATAATTAATTGGTGCGTATGAAAATTTATTGTTTTTAATAGTTTTTTAGTTAGAAAGTGTTAATATTTTCGAAAACATGGCAAAAATTTTTTATTTGTATTGAATGGATTTGTATAGCATTTGACGGCATGTGGTGAATTTATTTTACATTATTTGCTTTTTCTTTTTTTTGTTAGAGTTCACTATTGTTTTCTCTTTTCTTTGGTGGGGGGAATTAAAGCAAATTTTTAGCAGTGTTGTATGAAAATAAAATGTTGCCATATTATTTAGAAATTAAAGCAAACTTTTTGTTTATTTCAGCAGAGTTTTTATTTTTATGTATGTTAATTTATGTTATTTATATAGTATTTTCTTTAATTTTAAATTTTTTTGAATAATTGTTTGGATTTCTTAGCAAAAAAAGGTTTGTTTTATTTTTACAATTTCATATAAGCTGGCATCTCTGTTTATTGATGCATTCGTTTTTTTTCTTTCTATTCGTTGTCGTCATTTATTCTCACCATTGTTTCCTGATAGCAGAAAGAAAAAGTTAATATTGGAGAAAAGAATTGTGAAAATTAGATTATTTAAAGAGAAAAAAGTAATAATTCATTTAATATAAAATTAAACATAATATAATTTATTAAATGTTTCAGCAAGATTGAAAAGAATTAAAACTTATCTATAAAAAAGGCGTTTATACCTAGTATCAATGGTTTTTGTCCAGCAATAGTTGGTGTTTTATTTTAAATAAAAAGAAATAATATATATTTGATGAAGTTTTTAAAGTAAAGAAACAAGTGTTAATAAAGTATTTAAATTTTATGAATTAGGACTTTTTGTGGAAGTTATAATTGCAAAAAAAAAGAGTGGAAAAAATTACGTCGCCGTCATCATCATAATTGTGGTGAATTATAAATTTTCTTGGTAACTTTGTTGTTGTTGCTGGTGTATTGTCATAAATCTCCGTTTTACTAATTTTTCTCACCACACTTTTAAGTAAAGTTTCTTTTTCGTATTCGTGTGACGTAGGGTGGTGCTGTTGGCAAAAAAAAGTGAAAAATTATACTTTAAATTAAGAAAAAATTATTAATTTTTTATTTTAAAGTGTAAAACAATTGAAACAAGTGGTAATGTGTTAACAATTTTATAAAATAGTTAATTATAACTGAAAGTAACTAAATAATGTTTCAATTAAATTAAGGTGGCGGCGTCGTCTATGTTGAGTTTTTTTTTTAGACAAGCTACGCAAGCAACAAAAATCTTATAAAAAAAGTAGTGTTTCTTTTTTTTAAATACATAATATTAAAAAAATAGTAATTATTTAAAAGGTTTATTTAAAAGTATTAATCATTATTATTTATTTCTTTCTACACTGCTGCTGACTCACTTAAACACATTTCACTACTGGTATTCTTTCAAATAACCCCCTTTTTGATTACTTCTCTCTCCCTTTTTGCTCCTGCTTTTGTCAATATACTCTCTGTTAAATGTTATTTTC
>NW_023995465.1:0-40000 GCF_015586225.1 Lucilia sericata | reverse complement strand
AGACAATAAACTAAGGTCGGACTAGACTATAAACTAGACTTTAGACTAGAATATAGTCTAGAACAGACTATATGTATCAACTAGGCTATAGACTAAACTATAGAGTAGACTATACTATTGACTATACTATAGACTAGACTATGTTACAGGTATCACAAAGGGATCAATGTACTGGACCCAAGTGTGTCCCCAGTGAAGACATCGCGAGGACGACCTGCTAACCTAACCTACAGACTAAACTATAGTATAGACTATACTATACAATAGTATAGACTAAACTATAGACTAGACTATGGACTACACTATAGACTAGACTATAGACTAGACTAGACTATTGACTAGACTATACTATAGACTAGACTATAGACTAGACTATACACTAGACTATAGACTAGACTATAGACTAGACTATTGACTAGACTATACTATAGACTAGACTATACTATAGACTAGACTAGACTATAGACTAGACTATAGACTAGACTATAGACTAGACTATTGACTAGACTATACTATAGACTAGACTATAGACTAGACTAGACTATAGACTAGACTATAGACTAGACTATAAACTAGACTATAGACTAGACTATAAACTAGACTATAGACTAGACTATAGACTAGACTAGACTATAGACTAGACTAGACTATAGACTAGACTAGACTATAGACTAGACTATTGACTAGACTATACTATAGACTAGACTATAGACTAGACTATAGACTAGACTAGACTATAGACTAGACTATTGACTAGACTATTGACTAGACTATACTATAGACTAGACTATAGACTAGACTAGACTATAGACTAGACTATAGACTAGACTATAGACTAGACTATGACTAGACTATACTATAGACTAGACTATAGACTAGACTATAGACTAGACTATAGACTAGACTATAGACTAGACTATAGACTAGACTATAGACTAGACTATAGACTAGACTATTGACTAGACTATACTATAGACTAGACTATAGACTAGACTATAGACTAGACTATAGACTAGACTATAGACTAGACTATAGACTAGACTATAGACTAGACTATAGACTAGACTATAGACTAGACTATAGACTAGACTATAGACTAGACTATAGACTAGACTATAGACTAGACTATAGACTAGACTATAGACTAGACTATAGACTAGACTATAGACTAGACTATAGACTAGACTATAGACTAGACTATAGACTAGACTACAGACTAGACTACAGACTATACTATAGACTAGACTAGACTATAGACTAGACTATAGACTAGACTATAGACTAGATTATAGACTAGACTATAGACTTGACTATAGACTAGACTATAGACTTGACTATAGACTAGACTATAGACATGACTATAGACATGACTATAGACATGACTATAGACCTGACTATAGACTAGATTATAGACTAGACTAGAACTATAGAGTAGACTATAGTATAGACTATGGACTGTACTATAGACTATAAACTAAGCTCAGACTAGATTATAGACTAGACTATAAACTAGACTTTAGACTATAATATAGTCTAAATTATGAGCTACACTAAAATTTTATAAAAATTTAAAAAAATCTTAATTTATATTTATTTCTTTTTCTTCCAATTTCAGATAATAAAAAATCGGGTAGAGCTCAAATTACCGAATAAACAAATATACTCCCTTTGGTAATTTGCATTAACACGCTTGAATAATAATTCCAATAAAAGTTTTAACTTTTTTTGTATAAATAACAAATAAGAAGAAAACACTACATTACACTCGACGACAGCAAGAACAACAACAACAGCAGACGCAAATATGGGGAATGTTTTTGCAAATTTATTCAAAGGTCTCTTTGGCAAAAAGGAAATGAGAATATTGATGGTCGGTTTAGATGCTGCTGGTAAAACCACAATTTTGTACAAACTTAAATTAGGCGAAATTGTAACAACGATACCTACCATTGGTGAGTAATGTTGAAGGAATATACAATAAATTTATTATTTTATTAGTTTTGTTGCAAAAATAACAACAACAAAAATTACAATTTGTTTAAATATTTCTTTTCTTAAAAAGGTTTCAACGTCGAGACTGTAGAATACAAGAATATTAGCTTTACAGTGTGGGATGTGGGCGGTCAAGACAAAATTCGTCCATTGTGGAGGCATTACTTCCAAAATACACAAGTAAGTATTTAAAGTAATTTTTTTTTAACAAATTTATTGCTTTTTTAAACTTTGTTAAAAATTTTTATATTTTATTTCATTTATCAATTTGTTTATCTTTATTTTCATTATTTTAGGGTCTCATTTTCGTCGTTGACAGCAATGACAGAGAACGTATTGGTGAAGCGAGAGAAGAACTGATGCGTATGTTGGCTGAAGATGAGCTCAGAGATGCTGTTCTACTTATATTCGCTAACAAACAGGTTAGTTGAAGTTTAACTGTTGAATACTTTAACATAATTTATGTTTTAATATTATATAATCTTACGGGTAATACTAGGCTTTTATTGCGTAATTTTCGTTTTCGAGAAGGAATATATCGGGGGACGATATTTATTACTCTCTATGTTCGACTAGACTGTTGTGGACTGGACAACATTTTGAACTTAATGCTAATAATTAAACTAGATTAAAGACAATAGACTTGACTTTTGGCTAGTCTTTAGACTAGACTAGATTAGAGTATAGTATAGGGTAGAATTTAGATAAGGCTAGAATAGACTATTGACTAGACCATAGATAAGACTTTAGACTAAACATTTGACTACACTATCGCAGGTTAGGCTATAAACTACATTTAGACTATAGACAAACTAGACTAAATTGTAGACTAGACTGTACTATAGACTAGACTATAAATTAGACTACACCAGAGACTAGACTATAGAGTAGACTGTAGACTAGATTATGGACTAGACTATAGGTTAGACTATAGATTATACTATAGACTAGGTTATAGACTAGACTATAGACTAGACTATAGACTAGTCCATAGACTAGACTATAGACTAGACTATAGACTAGACTATAGACTAGTCTATAGACTAGACTATAGACTAGACTAGACTATAGACTAGTCTATAGACTAGACTATAGGCTAGACTGTAGACTAGTCTATAGACTAGACTATAGGCTAGACTGTACACTAGACTATGGGCTAGACTATAGGCTAGACTGTAGACTAGACTAGTCTATAGACTAGACTATAGGCTAGACTGTAGACTAGACTAGTCTATAGACTAGACTATAGGCTAGACTGTAGACTAGACTATAGACTAGTCTATAGACTAGACTATAGACTAGACTATGGACTAGACTATAGGCTAGACTGTAGACTAGACTATAGGCTAGACTGTAGACTAGACTATAGACTAGACTATGGACTTGACTATAGACTAGACTATAAACTAGATTATAAACTATAGACTAGATTATAGACTTGACTATAGACTATGCTTTAGATTAGACTAGAGAATAGACTAGGCTACTGACTAAACTAGAAAAGAGACTAGGCTACTGACAAGACTATAGACTAGGCTATAGACTAGACTGTATACGAGACTATAGACTAGACTATATACGAGACTATAGACTAGACTATTAACTAGATTATAGACGACTCTAGACTAAACAATAGACTAGACTGTGGACTAGACTATAGACTAGACTATAGACTAGACTATTCAACTAAACTATAGACTAGACTATATACTAGACTATATACTAGACTTTAGACTAGACTATAGATTAAAGACTAGACTAGAGACAATAGTCTAGACTATAGACTAGACTATTGACTTGACTATAGACTAGACTATAGACTAGACTATAGACTAGTCTATAGACTACACTATAGACTAGACTATAGACTAGACTTTAGGCTAGACTGTAGACTAGACTATAGACTAGACTATGGACTTGACTATAGACTAGACTATAAACTAGATTATAAACTATAGACTAGATTCTAGACTTGACTATAGACTATGCTTTAGATTAGACTAGAGAATAGACTAGGCTACTGACTAAACTAGAAAAGAGACTAGGCTACTGACTAGACTATAGACTAGGCTATAGACTAGACTGTATACGAGACTATAGACTAGACTATATACGAGACTATAGACTAGACTATTAACTAGATTATAGACGACTCTAGACTAAACAATAGACTAGACTGTGGACTAGACTATAGACTAGACTATTCAACTAAACTACAGACTAGACTATAGACTAGACTATATACTAGACTTTAGACTAAACTATAGACTAGACTATAGACTAGACTAAAGACTAGACTATAGACTAGACTATAGACTAGACTATAGACTAGACTATAGACTAGACTATAGACTAGACTATAGACTAGACTATTGACTAGACTATAGACTAGACTATAGACTAGACTATAAACTAGACTATAGACTAGACTATAGACAAGACTATATACTAGACTATAGACTAGACTATAGACTAGACTATAAACTAGACTATAGACTAGGCTACTTATTAGACTTCATATTAGCCTATAGACATGACTGTAAGCTAGATTATGAACTTTGGTCTTAAGTATAGATTTTAGGCTAGACTTTGGACTAAACTTCAGACTGGACTTAAGCTGAACTTTAACAGTTTTCACTTTCTCCTTGTGATTTTCTTTGTCCTACATAATATTCTACTTTAAATTAGTTGTTTTATCTCTTAAATTATGTGTTCTTAAATAGTAGTGTGCACATTTTTTCTTTTTTTTTTATCGCTTTTGGCATTATTTTTGTCCCTACTTCTATCTTATTGATAACGTTTTTTTAATGTAAGATAAGCGAAGCAAACTAATTTCTATTAATTTCTCTATAGTAACATGTTTTTTAATATGTATGTTTATTGACAAGAAAAAAACAATAGCGTATATTTAATTATAATAAAAACAACTTTATAAAAAAAAATAAAGAATAAAGTTCAAATTCAAGTTTTTACTTTTTAATTTACTAGACGAACAGGTCTTGTCTTGTAATATGATTTCTTTAGTTTTCTTTTAAACATGACTAAGTATTAAATTAATTTAATAGGTGTTATAATATAATAGGTAGATAATATAATAGGTAGATAATAATGACGAATATAGGAGTTAGAATGTATGTTTTTTGGTAGGGTAGAGGGCTCTTTATAGTAAAGTTCTCTTGCAGTAATAATTTAGCCTTTAAATTATGTTCAACAATTAACTAATTAACATAAAATTTAACTTTCTTTTTAGGATCTGCCAAATGCAATGAATGCAGCCGAAATCACTGACAAACTCGGTCTTCACTCACTAAGAAACCGCAATTGGTATATACAAGCGACGTGTGCAACCAGCGGCGATGGTCTCTATGAGGGTCTCGATTGGTTGTCCAATCAACTTAAGAATGCTAATCGCTAAATAAACAAAATCTTCTCGTCGTCGTCGTATATTTTCTTTAACTTAGCATCCGCAGCAGTAAAATAAATTTAAAATAAATAATGAAAAAATAAAGAAGATGAAAAATCAACAACAACAAATAATAATTCAAATTATAACATACAAAACATAAGAAATAATTTTGATTTAAAATATAATAAAGAAAAACCCAGAAAATAAAATAAAGTTAATAAAAAAAAAACCAAAACAACAACAAAAAACAAGCAAAAAAATCACATTTCTATAAAATTAGTAGAGAAACTTTTTAACAACAACAACAACAAAAATTCTCTAAATTCTTTATTAAGACAGTTGTAAAAACAAAAAAAAAAGTAAGCTTAAACAACAACAATAAACTCTTTCTATTTTTAGGCTAAAACAACAACAACAACCACAAGAAAAGAAGACAAATGAAAAAATAAACAAAAACCGTCATCTTTTTAATAAATTAATATAATTACAACAAAAAATTACAAAAAAAATTATAACAAAAAAAGAATTGTATGTTAAAATATTATAAATTAAAGTAACAAATCCATATAACTATAAAAAATACGGAATTAAAGAAAAAATAAACAAACAACCCACACTTTTCTAAGTATAATTTTATAATCTATATTTAATTTTTTTTTTTTTTTTTAATTTAAATATACATACCTATATTTTTAAATAATGTAATATTTTTTTTTTCTTTAAAAAAATATTTAATTATGTTTTTGTCTTTTATTTTTCTTTATTTTGCTTTAAAACTTCATTACACTAATGTTTGTGCTTCTTTCTAATATTTTGTTTTTTTTTTTTTTTTTCACTGTTTCACATTTTATATGGTTTATATTGTGTCCATGTCCAATAAATATTTAACTATAGGTTAATTATTATTATTTCTTTTTTTCACTTAACAATTCGCCAGCAAACTATAACAAACAATAATTTTTATTTGCTATCATTAACAACAACAAAAATGAAAGAAAAACAAACAACAACAAGTAATAATATAAAAATAACATCAAACAACATTCTACAACCAACCAACTACTACAACACATACTTTATATTTAAATATAATTAAAAATAAAAAAAGAAAAATTAAATTTAAATAAAAAAAACTGTGTAATAAAAAAGTAATTACTTCGAAATTTTGTTTTTTGTCGTTGTTTAGTTTGCAAAATTTAGAAAATCAAGGGTTTTGTAATCTAATTACAATAGTAATCTAGATTCTAAATCATAAAAATATCAAAAAGTACAATTTAAACAAAGAAAATCTACCAAAAACTTTTCTCTTAAAAATTCCCATTCAATCAGGACCCTAAAGTTAGGTAAAGAAGAATTATGCACCTCCACTCGCAGACTATAGCGGCCATGGTGAAACTAATAAGGTGAAGTCATTTCAACAGCTGATTGTTTTTTTGTCCATGGAAATTTAGCCCGAAGTTGTCAAACTCAATATAAAAAAAAATTCTCTCTCAAACCCGACGCTGTCAAACTACATATATAAAAAATTTCATGAATTCGCCGCAAAATGAAATGACTTCACCTTATAGTCTATTCGCCTTGATAGCGGCCATTGTGATTCTCTTCATAGAGAGTGAACATCCAAAGATAGAGGGGCCATGAATGGAAAAAGGTCTATTCTTAAGGTGATTCCCTAAATAATGAAATGTGAGATTACCCTAGTCTCCCTATAAAACCCAGTCGAAAAAATGACTACAAACTAATCTATAGACAAGACTGTAGACTAGATTATGGACCACACTATAGATTAGACTAAAGGCTCTATAGTGTAGCCTCAAAACATGGCTACAGACAAGGCTAGACAAGATTATGGTGTAGACCTAGTTCGTCGTGAAAACTATTCCTCAGCATTTCATCCTGAGATTCTGTATTCTACAGTATTGGCAAATTATATGTATGCTCGATTATGGACCACACTATAGACTAGACTAAAGGCTCTATAGTGTAGCCTCAAAACATGGCTACAGACAAGGCTAGACAAGATTATGGTGTAGACCTAGTTCGTCGTGAAAACTATTCCTCAGCATTTCATCCTGAGATTCTGTAGTAAAATACTCCTCTCACTTACTGACAAAGGCTCTAATTGAACAATGCCCCATTAGCAACCCTATCAGAAGCCCTTAGACTGCATTTATCTAGTTATATAAGTATGTTGGTAGGCAGCACATCAAGTGATGGCCATAATGCCTTTGGTATTTTGCAATTCATTCCACTTTTTCAGGACTGATTAATAATGTCACGGATTCTCTCGAATATCAAGGTTCGAACCTACTCTAGCTAGTTCGTCCACAACCTCATTACGCGGATGTGCCGTGCGACAAGCCAATGCTCTGAGAACAACTTAACTATCAACATAAATTTTCACATTCGACCTGTATGGATATGATTCCATTTTCAGATCTTTAGGATCTCTACTTGGAAGATACTACTACATTCGTCAGGGAGTCTGAAGAACCGTTTTGTGCCGGTAAACAGTCTATCGGATACAAGCCAGTCGTCCCTAGTTAGAAGTTCCAACAACTTCCGATAACTGTAGCCCCAAAAGAGGAGATAAAACAGCCCTGTGGTATAACCGTGGTAACTCTTCTTATAGTGCAATGCTCTACTAGGTTCGAGTTAATAATTCCGCAGCAAAGCATGCAGACTATCCAATTCACCAAGAAGTCCTGAACTCATAGCTTTATATGCAGGTCCCAATCTTTATATTATTAAAAGCTTCCAATAACGAAAAGTTTAATATTATAGAAAATTCCAAAAAGTACTATTTCAAGAACAGAAAAGTATCAAAACGTATATTTCAATCAAAACAAATTTAACATTTTTTGTTTCTAGGTTCAATATAATAGACAATTCAAATAAGGACCTTGAAGAACGGAAAGATACCAAAAACATCCCTCTTAATCATTTTTCTAATCCTTTTTGAAAAATTAAAAGTTCCAAAAAACTCTCTAATTATTAAATCAGAATCGTGCTTGAGAGAAATTTTTAAAATTTAAAAAATACAAATCTGCTTTTAAGTGCTGAAGAAAAATTTATATTTTAAAAAATACCAAAGTTTTTTAATTCAATATTTTCAATTATACAGTTGCTGAATTTGAACAACAACGGTAATTTTTATTATAAAACACTGAAAACCCTCTTAAATAAAAATCAATCGCTGTATTGTTTTCTCAAACACTGAACATACTCTCCATTGACACTTTTATTTACACTTGTCATCTGTCATGACATTATCGTGGTGAGTTATTCTATGTATGTTTTTTCACTAGAAGTCGTGTATTTTTACCAAAAGAAAAAAATAAAATAGTTTTAATTAATAAATTATTAAAAAATATTACTGAAAAAACACCAAAAATGTCAGCTAAACAAGCCAATAAGAAAAGTAAATGGTCTATGGACTTTAATACCAAGTAAGTTAAGATTTTTTACAACACCAACTACAAGCTAAAACTAAAAACAATATTTCTATATTTTTGTAAATTTTTTTAATTAAACTAGCAAATCAAATGATTTACCCGCACCTCCCGGTTATAATGCTAACGCTTTGGTCAATCAAACAGAAATTGTCAGAGATCAAAGATTGGTTATAAAGAAATCATGGGACTTGGCTTTGGGTCCCCTTAAACAGGTTAGTTTTTGTTTATTTCCGATAAATTTAGAAAACATTTTAATATTTTTCTTTTTACCTAATTAAAGATACCCATGAACTTATTTATTATGTACATGTCCGGCAATACCATATCCATATTTCCCATAATGATGATTGGCATGATGTTGATACGTCCCATTAAGGCCATGTTCTCCACACAAGTCACCTCCAAAATGGCCGAAGGTGCTCAGGGTACCGGCCAGAGGCTAGTATATTTCTTAGGCAATTTAGCTAATGTGGCTGTGGCTCTTTATAAGTGCAATAGTATGGGTCTGTTACCCACACATGCCTCCGATTGGCTGGCATTTGTGGAGCCACAAACGCGTTTAGAATATTATGGTGGTGGTGTGTCATTTATTTGAATTTTATAAAGTAATTATTTAGCATTTAAATTTGTAAAAGATCAAAGGCCCTATGTATTGTTTAATAAAATATAAAAAAATTCAAAATTTGCTGTTTATTTTCAAGAGTTAAGGGGCAAAATCAACTTAAATTTATGTAAAATTTCTGTAAAAAATTAAAAGCTTTATGTTGGTCTGTAATTTTGCTTTAGCATTTCAAAATGATGTTTTTTTTTTTAAATAAAACTCCACCAAAAATACTATACAAAAAAATTATTTAATTAATTTTATAAAAATAAACATTTGAATATTGCCATTCGATTTAGAAAAGAAAAATCATTTAAGAACATAAATTTATAAAGTTTAATAAAAAAAATCATAAAATTAAACTAAAGCCTCCTTTTATGTTGTATTGTAGCAAATTTAATCTATAATCTTCTTGGCTCCCTTTTTAACGTCATGCAAAAGCTGCTCGGCAGGATTTCTTAAAAAAGAAAGATTAATTGTAATTTATATTAAAAAAAGTGGTTTTATTAAAATCTTCTAAAATCAAAGAAAAAACTTCAAGAAATTTTGCTTTAAGGTTTAATTTAATGAAAAAAGTCTGAAATTGGAGGTAAGTTCAAAAATTTAGCAAGAAAACAGGATTCCAAAGTTTAACAGCTTTTTTCTTAATTTACTTGGTATTAATTTAAAAAAAAAAAAAAACAATTTCAAGTTGATTTCAATTTACAAAATACAATGAAAATCCTTAGTTGCAACCGTATTGTTACTCTATGATCAGGGGAAATCTGGACGCTACGATCGTTATCCATTTCTATCTATCTAGCGAGCGAGCGAGCGAGCATCTATCTAGCGAGCGAGCGAGCGAGCGAGCGAGCGAGCGAGCGAGCGAGCGAGCGAGAGCGAGCGAGCGAGCGAGCGAGCGAGCGAGCGAGCGAGCGAGCGAGCGAGCGAGGAGCGAGGAGCGAGCGAGCGAGCGAGCGAGCGAGCGAGCGAGCGAGCGAGCGAGAGAGCGAGCGAGCGAGAGAGCGAGCGAGCGAGCGAGCGAGCGAGCGAGCGAGCGAGCGAGCGAGCGAGCGAGCGAGCGAGCGAGCGAGCGAGCGAGCGAGCGAGCGAGCGAGCGAGCGAGAGCGAGCGAGCGAGCGAGCGAGCGAGCGAGCGAGCGAGCGAGCGAGCGAGCGAGCGAGCGAGCGAGCGAGCGAGCGAGAGCGAGCGAGCGAGCGAGAGCGAGCGAGCGAGCGAGCGAGCGAGCGAGCGAGCGAGCGAGCGAGCGAGCGAGCAGCGAGCGAGCGAGCGAGCGAGCGAGCGAGCGAGCGAGCGAGCGAGCGAGAGAGCGAGCGAGCGAGCAGGAGCGAGCGAGAGAGCGAGCGAGAGCGAGCGAGCGAGCGAGCGAGCGAGCGAGCGAGCGAGCGAGCGAGCGAGCGAGCGAGCGAGCGAGCGAGCGAGCGAGCGAGCGAGCGAGCGAGCGAGCGAGCGAGCGAGCGAGCGAGCGAGCGAGCGAGCGAGCGAGCGAAGCGAGCGAGCGAGCGAGCGAGCGAGCGAGCGAGCGAGCGAGCGAGCGAGCGAGCGAGCGAGCGCGAGCGAGCGAGCGAGCAGCGAGAGCGAGCGAGCGAGCGAGCGAGCGAGCGAGCGAGCGAGCGAGCGAGCGAGCGAGCGAGCGAGCGAGCGAGCGAGCGAGCGAGCGAGCGAGCGAGCGAGCGAGCGAGCGAGAGAGCGAGCGAGCGAGCGAGCGAGCGAGCGAGCGAGCGAGCGAGCGAGAGAGCGAGCGAGCGAGCGAGCGAGCGAGCGAGCGAGCGAGCGAGCGAGCGAGCGAGCAGGCGAGCGAGCGAGCGAGCGAGCGAGCGAGCGAGCGAGCGAGCGAGCGAGCTATCGAGCGAGCGAGCGAGCGAGGAGCGAGCGAGCGAGCGATCTATCGATCATCTATCGATCTATCTATCTATCTATCTATCTATCTATCTATCTATCTATCTATCAATCTATCTATCTATCTATGCAACTGACCGCTCTATGATCAATCGATTTTCAGATTAAACTTCACCAATCTATAATCAGTTGAAATCTTTTAACTCTATGATTACAAAGATCTCCTCACTGCATGATCAGTTTGCAACCGGCCACTTCGATTTTCAGTTTGTAACCGATTACGCCATGATTACATCGATACCCAACTGATCGTTGTGTAATCACCTTTAAACTCATCATTCCATCACCAATCACTCTATGAATAGTTTGTAATCGACTATTCAATGATCACTTAGAAGTTATCTCTTTATAATACATCGGTAAGGGATAACTCTAACATCTGTTCTGTTCAGTTAGGAGCTGTTCAGTTATGAATTCATAGTTTTAATCAGTTTTAATAATGTAGACACTTTGCACAAAAAACTTTTGGAATATTTTAAAACCTAGTAAAATAGTAGACAAAAACCTAAAAGATTTGTATTATATTTTGAATAAAAATCATCATGTTATTTAAATGATACCAAAGTACACTAAAAATTTATTAATACATTTTAATTTTAAAGTATTTTTTTTTTTATCTATTAATAATAAAAAATTTTTCCCATACTACAGATTTCGTTGTTAAACTCTTCAACTAAAATTTTGCTTTTCTCTGAATTTCAAAGGGTCTTGCTGGCATTAGAAAATTTCGAACTTGCGTGTAGGCAGTTTTACTTTTCTTTGCGATTATTTGAAATTTCTTTAACAAAATCAGTCAAACTTAAGGAGAAAAAAATAGGAAATTATATATTTCAATAATAAAGTTTTAAAATAATTTTGGATCTACTGAAACACGAGGTTATTTAAGCGACCTTATTCACAAGAAAACAGCGTCTTTCTGAATAAGGTCTTTATAAATATGTAAATAGTACAACCATTATTTGTTAAAATTTTAGTATTTTTTTAATAAGTTCTTAAAGCATACATTTCTTAAGTTTATATAGTTAAAAGAATAAACAAAATAAAACGACAATTTCTTTTTTTTTTAGAGATTTAAACAATGAGGAATTGTTTTGTTTTGTTTTTCTTTATAGTTTTACAATTAACATATATATAGAGAAAATGGATTATTACTTTTTACGATGCTCATCAGCCAATTCCTTAATTTTATCAATTATTTTACTGGGTTCATCCACACGAGGAACCTAGAATGTTTAAGAAAAATATATGTAGTACATATTAAAATAAATCAATATTTTATAGCTTTTATAGATAAATTACCTCATAGTTTTGGCTGATGTAGATACCGGTGTAAATACCAGCACTAAACGTTATCTGTAAATAATATGAAGAAATTATTGGACATTTTTTTTAAAGAAAAATAGTTAAAAATTTTTAAAGAATTTTGATGATCTAGAACTGAACAAGAATTAAACTAGAAAGGACCTAGATATGAGTTAGAAAGATCTGAACTACAACTAAACTAGAATTGAACTAGTACTGAACTAGATATGAACTAGAGCTGAACTAGAACTGAACTAGAACTAGAACTGAACTAGAACTGAACTAGAACTGAACTAGAACTGAACTAGAACTGAACTAGAACTGAACTAGAACTGAACTAGAACTGAACTAGAACTGAACTAGAACTGAACTAGAACTGAACTAGAACTGAACCTGAACTGAACTAGAACTGAACTAGAACTGAACTAGAACTGAACTAGAACTGAACTAGAACTGAACTAGAACTGAACTAGAACTGAACTAGAACTGAACTAGAACTGAACTAGAACTGAACTAGAACTAAACTAGAACTAAACTAGAACTAAACTAGAACTGAACTAGAACTGAACTAGAACTGAACTAGAACTGAACTAGAACTGAACTAGAACTGAACTAGAACTGAACTAGAACTGAACTAGAACTGAACTAGAGCCGAACTAGAGCCGAACTAGAACTGAACAAGAACTGAACTAGAACTAGAACTGAACTAGAACTGAACTAGAACTGAACTAGAACTGAACTAGAACTGAACTAGAACTAAACTAGAACTAAACTAGAACTGAACTAGAACTGAACTAGAACTGAACTAGAACTGAACTAGAACTGAACTAGAACTGAACTAGAACTGAACTAGAACTGAACTAGAACTGAACTAGAACTGAACTAGAACTGAACTAGAACTGAACTAGAACTGAACTAGAACTGAACTAGAACTGAACTAGAACTGAACTAGAACTGAACTAGAACTGAACTAGAACTAAACTAGAACTGAACTAGAACTAAACTAGAACTGAACTAGAACTCAACTAGAACTGAACTAGAACTGAACTAGAACTGAACTAGAATTGAACTAGTACTGAACTAGAATTGAACTAGTACTGAACTTGAACTGAACTTGATCTGAACTAGAAATGCGCTAGAACTGAACTAGAACTGAACTAGTACTGAACAAGAACTGAATTTGATCTGAACTAGAATTGCACTAGAAATGTACTAGAACTGAACTAGAACATACGACTAAAATATTACAGCCAATAGGCTAATCTATACACAATTCTAAAGGCTAGTTCATCGACTAGTCTAAAGAATAGTTCATTATATAAGCTAAAGACTAGTTCTTAAAGTAGTCTATATTCTAGTACACACACTATTCTAAAAACTCATACACTAGTTAACAGACTAAGTTAAATACAAGTTATTAAACAAGTATATATTTTTGTTCATAGACTATTCTAATGACTAGTATATAGACTTGTTCATAAACTATTCTAAAGACGAGCTCATAGACTAGTTCACAGACTAGTTTATAATCTATTTCTTAGTCTAGTCAATAGTCTACTTCATAGACTAGTCTAAAGACTAGTTCACAGACTATAGTCCGTTTCATATAGTATTATATAGTATGCTTCATAGACTAGTCAAAAGTCTAGTTTAAGGACTAGTTTACAGTCTAACTCATAGACTTGTTTGAAATATAGTTCATGGACTAATATATAGTATAGTTCAAAGACTAGTCTATACAGCATAGTTGATAGAGCAGACTACAGCCTAGTTAATAGACTATTCCATAAACTATCCAAGGCAAAGACACAAGGGCTATGTGGAAATAAAGTCAATAGAAAAAAATTATAAATTGGTTAGTAAAATTCTATAACATAGATAATCTCCATAATATTCAATTCGTAATAAGCTGGCAACACTTTTGCATAATTGCAGATGATGTGCCCTTTGAACCTTATTAATCCCTGCAACAAAATCGCCAAATATAAGAAATCCATGTAAATAAACAATGGATTTTTATGATAAAAACTAAAATCTCAAAAATTTATTAACAAAAAAACTAAAGAATTATATAATTAAACCAGTTTTTTGTCCACATAACAAACAAAATTTCACTGTTTGTTGGATTAATTTAAAAGAAGACAAAGAAAAAACAACAACTAAAAACCTTAGGACAGATGTGGAATATTAAATAAAAAAAAAAAACTAATGAAATCATAAAACTAAAAATAAAATGTCAAATGATAAAAATCAAAATAAATGAAAGTGAGAAAGGAAGAAAAAACAGCAGACAACTGACACTTGCAAAATTTCCATTACGTTATCATAGAAAACTAATTGCACTTTATATTGTTATTATTTCAGCATAATTTTTTTATTATAATAAATTTATTAAATAAGAAAAAAAAAGAAACTTACCAAAAATTTCAGCATATCGTAGATGCCAGACCCGTCGACTGCCAGTTTGAAGAGTTTTATAAAAACTGAGGAAAAAATCTACAAAATTCGCACTCACACACACACACACACTCTCTCACACCTGTTTAAACAACAACAATTTTGCTGTCAAAACAAATAAGAGCTTTTTTCACTATAATTTTTTTTCTTCTTTTTTCACAACAAAGAGAACCTTCCTCTATTAAACTCTTAAAAGAAGGTTGAGTAAATTTTTTTTTATCAAAGAGAACGTAGAATATTGTTTTGTTATTGAATTTTAATTAATTAATAGTATTTTATAGATAAAACGCGTGTTTTTGTTTGATTTTTTTGTTGGTTCTTAAAAATCTAAAAAGAAAGTGAAAAATATTTATTTTTAAAATGAAAAAAGAAAGCTAAAGAAAAAAGTCAAAACATCTGCTTTTTAAATTAAAAAAAAAGAAATAAATCTTTTCAGACACTTTTACACAAAGCAAACATATATTTTTAAATTTGTTTTTTTTTTTTTTTGTTTAATTAGATAATCACTATTTTAATTATAATTTTTATTAAATATTAACATATTTTTTTTTCAGTTATTCACTTAAATTAATAAATTAATTCTTTAATAAATATATTTATGCAAATTTCTTTTTTTCCAATTTCTGTTATAATTTTTTATTATTTTATATTACATTTGCCTAGTGGGACACAACACCTTAACACTTCAGTTTTCAATTTATTACTAAATTATTTTTTTCTACATTCTTATTGTTCAATTTTAAAAATGATCGCTTGTTCTTCATCTATGTTTTAGTCGTCCAAATGGCTAGTTGGTTTGTTGTTGTCGTCGTCGATTTGTTTAAAATTTTTATATTTTTTGTTTATAAATGACCATGAAAATGTACGGTATGATGTCACAATTAAATGTTGAGGAAATCATGAATTTATTTAAATATAACGGGCTGCAGAGTTGTATTTTCGGAAGTAACATTATCTAAAGTGAACAGTATTGCCACAGATTTGGAGTTTTATCCAAATTTACACCAATGCCGATAAAATAACGTATTTCACTACTATAACTGAACTTGAACTAAACTAGGGTTCTATAAATCGACTTTCGAATAATCGAACAATCGACTTTTTGTCGAAAAAAGTCGAAGTCGACTATTTTGTTCCAAAAAAGTTGATAACTCGACTATCGTCTATGAAAAAAGTCGAAAAGTCAACTTTGTAAATAAAAGTCGAAAAGTAAAAAAATCGGAAAGTCGAAAAAAGTTGAAAAGTCGAAAAAAGTAGATAAGTCGAAAAAAGTCGAAAAAGTCGAAAAGTCGAAAAAAGTCGAAAAGTCGAAAAAAGTCGAAAAGAGTCGAAAATTTTAAAAAAGTGGAAAAGAGGTCAAAAACTCTAAAATAGTCGGAAAAACTCGAAAAAAGTAAAAAAAAATAGTCGAAAAAAAGTCGAAATAAATCGAAAATAGTCAAAAAGTCGTAAAAAATCAAAAAGTCGAAAAGTCGGAAAAAGTCGAAAAGTCGAAAAGTCGAAAAAAGTCGAAAAGTCGAAAAAGTCGACCATTTATAAAATACTAAAAGTCGAAAAGTCTAAAAGTCGACTTTTAAATAAATGAAAAAGGTCGAAAAATCGACTTTTCATAAAATGGAAAAAGTCGAAAGGTCGAAAAGTCGACTTTTAACTAAATGCAAAAAGTCGAAAAGTCGACTTTTCGTTTTAACTATAGAACCCTAGGGTTCGACTTTTTCCATTTTATGAAAAGTCGATTTTTCGACTTTTCGACCTTTTTCATTTATTTAAAAGTCGGCTTTTAGACTTTTCTACTTTTAGTATTATATAAATGGTCGACTTTTCGACTTTTTCCGACTTTTCGACGTTTTTCGACTTTTCGACTTTTTTCGACTTTCCGACTTTCGACTTTTTTCGACTTTTATTTACAAAGTCGACTTTTCGACTTTTTTCATAGAAGATAGTCGAGTTATCGACTTTTTTGGAACAAAATAGTCGACTTCGACTTTTTTCGACAAAAAGTCGATTGTTCGATTATTTGAAAGTCGATTTATAGAACCCTAAACTAAACTAGAATTGAACTAGAACTGAGCTGGAATTCAACTAGAACTGAATTTTGAACTAGAACTGACTTATGGTTTTTTGTTTTTAAATTCTACATCTCTTTTTAATTTTTTTATATTACAAACCATTTAAGAGAAATGTAAACAATCTCTTGAAAACTTATAAGGAACACTATTATCGACAACTGTCTTATCATAACGTAAAACTAAGAAAGAATGAAGAAAATTTTATTAATTTTTGTATTTAAAATTGTGAAATTTTTTATTTGTTATTAAATTTAAATAATATATGTTCATTAGAAAACGTTCTATTTAATTTCATGTAATTTTAACTAAAAACAAACCTTTCCCGCTTTTTGTTTGTTTTTATACACTTTATTGACATTTCTTTTTATGCAGCCCTTCTAAACAAAGAACAGCTGGATGGGCATACAGATTTTGGCAAAAACAAAATACGCCTTGGAGTAAATTTGTTTTGTAAATAAATAATTTATATATTTTTTTCATTTATCATCAAAATACCGAGGCAATGACGGAAGAGCAACAAAATAAAGGTAAAGTATTAAAAGTTTCGGAAATTTAATGAAAATTTATTTATGGTGGTTGCTCCTTTGCAGATGATACAATTACTAATAGTTCGGCTAATATAACAGACCTAAATGATGATTGTTTAGAGTGTATATTTGAGAGAATACACGATTTACCCAACCAAATACAAATTGCCAAAAGTTGCAGACGTTTTCGCAACATAATAGTGGGTCTGTGGAAGCGTCAACCGGAATATAAAATTTTAGCCTTTAACGAACTGCCAACTGTGTTACCAAACTATGAGGATTTCGAATATTTCCTTAAAGCCATGAAATGTGAATTCCACACTTTAAGGATTATAGATGAATGTCTAAATGTTTTTCTCAAGGAAATGGAAGAGTGTGGCATTGATTGTTTTACTGCCATCGAACGTTGCGAATTTCAAGATGATATAATGGATTGTTATCCCCAGGATGAGGATATGGAGTTATTAACTAAACTAGTGCCTAATTTGAAATATCTTCATATAACCGTGCCCATTACCGGACACTATTTGACAAATTTGAAATATTTAGAGGAACTACATTTGTATGATGAGCAGACAAAGGTGTATGAAATGAAGGAAAAATATCTTAAAGATATTTTATTAAATCTAAAATATCTGAAAGTGTTAGATATGCGCACATTTGAAGTCTCACATCTACAGCTAATGCCCGAAATATCTGAATGTTTGAATTTGCAGGAACTGAAATTAAATTTGAATTCTCTTAAGCCCGTTTTGGAGCAAGTATTAAAACTGCCTCGTCTTAAACATCTTCAAGTACTGCTGGATCAGGATATTGATATTTCGCGCCTACAGAACATTGATACTTTCGATTATAAAATCTACGAGACGAAAGAATATTATCATATATTACGCGAAAAGGGTGCTCTCTTACAGGGTCTAGCTATTGACTTTCATTTCTTACCCGTTAGCGATACCTGGCTAACGGACTTTCATTATTTAAATCCTTCGAATCTCAAACTGTTGGCTTTGTGTAATTATGATTTTAAATCGCACGAAGAATGTTTGTGTTGCCCCTTTAATCGTTTGGAAATTTTATGTCTACGTCATGCTCAAAATCTGGAGGCTTTAATGATTTTAGAGATATTACATTTATGTCCTAAACTAAAGCACTTGGATATTAGTTATTGCCTGAATTTGGATGCTTCACTATTAGATTCTCTGGCGAAATATTTACAAAAGGAAAAACGTTCTAACGCGCTGTGTGTTTACTATCGTATGTCCGGTTTGGAGGATGAAATCGAGAAAGTAATTTTGTTAAAATATATTAAAATATTTAGCTCTCATATAATTTTCATTAATTCCTGTTCTTTTAATTGATTTGTATTATTTTGTTCTTTTTTAGAATTTTGCCTTTTGGACTTCTCAAAAGTATTTACAATTGCGTAACGATTTTCCTCCTGGTTCCGATATTGGCTTAAGTTATGTTCAGCGTGGTTTTGCTTTTTATTTTTAAAAAGAAAAACAAACAAAACAATATAATAAGATGTTTTTATTAAAACGTAAAAAGTTAATGCAAAAAAAAATTATTTAACTGCCGTTTCTTTAAATGTATCAAAGACAATTAAATGTTAACAGTATAAACATATAAATTCCTTGGTAAGTACATAAATTCCAAAACATTCCCCGTTCTGAAGTAGAAATTATTCGCTTTTACCTAGTTTAGATCTAGTTCAGTTCTAGTTCAGCTCTAGTTCAGTTCTAGTTCAGTTCTAGTTCAGTTTCTAGTTCAGTTCTAGTTCGGTTCATAGTTCAGTTCTTAGTTCAGTTCTAGTTCAGTTCTAGTCTAGTTCTAGTTCTAGTTAATTCTAGTTTCAGTTTCGTTCAGTTCTAGTTCTAGTTTCGTTCTAGTTCAGTTTCTAGTTCAGTTCTAGTTCAGTTCTTAGTTCAGTTTCTAGTTCAGTTCTAGTTCAGTTCTAGTTCAGTTCTAGTTTCAGTTCTAGTTCAGTTCTAGTTCAGTTCTAGTTCAGTTCTAGTTCAGTTCTAGTTCAGTTCTAGTTCAGTTCTAGGTTTCAGTTCTAGTTCAGTTCTAGTTCAGTTCTATGTAGTTCAGTTCTAGTTCGGTTCTAGTTCAGTTCTAGTTCAGTTCTAGTTCAGTTCTAGTTCAGTTCTAGTTCAGTTCTAGTTCAGTTCTAGTTCAGTTCTAGTTCAGTTCTAGTCAGTTCTAGTTCAGTTCTAGTTCAGTTCTAGTTCAGTTCTAGTTCAGTTCTAGTTCAGTTCTAGTTCAGTTCTAGTTCAGTTCTAGTTCAGTTCTAGTTCAGTTCTAGTTCAGTTCTAGTTCAGTTCTAGTTCAGTTCTAGTTCAGTTCTAGTTCAGTTCTAGTTCAGTTCTAGTTCAGTTCTAGTTCAGTTCTAGTTCAGTTCTAGTTCAGTTCTAGTTCAGTTCTAGTTCAGTTCTAGTTCAGTTCTAGTTCAGTTCTAGTTCAGTTCTAGTTCAGTTCTAGTTCAGTTCTAGTTCAGTTCTAGTTCAGTTCTAGTTCAGTTCTAGTTCAGTTCTAGTTCAGTTCTAGTTCAGTTCTAGTTCAGTTCTAGTTCAGTTCTAGTTCTAGTTCAGTTCTAGTTCAGTTCAGTCAGTTCTAGTTCAGTTCTAGTTCAGTTCTAGTTCAGTTCTAGTTCTAGTTCTAGTTCAGTTCTAGTTCAGTTCTAGTTTCAGTTCTAGTTCAGTTCTAGTTCAGTTCTAGTTCAGTTCTAGTTCAGTCTAGTTCAGTTCTAGTTCAGTTCTAGTTCAGTTCTAGTTCAGTTCTAGTTCAGTTCTAGTTCAGTTCTAGTTCAGTTCTAGTTCAGTTCTAGTTCAGTTCTAGTTCAGTTCTAGTTCAGTTCTAGTTCAGTTCTAGTTCAGTTCTAGTTCAGTTTCTAGTTCAGTTCTAGTTCAGTTCTAGTTCAGTTCTAGTTCAGTTCTAGTTCAGTTCTCTAGTTCAGTTCTAGTTCAGTTCTAGTTCAGTTCTAGTTCAGTTCTAGTCAGTTCTAGTTCAGTTCTAGTTCAGTTCTAGTTCAGTTCTAGTTCAGTTCTAGTTCAGTTCTAGTTCAGTTCTAGTTCAGTTCTAGTTCAGTTCTAGTTCAGTTCTAGTTCAGTTCTAGTTCAGTTATGTTCAGTTTTTAGAGTCAGTTCTAGTTCAGTTCTAGTTCAGTTCTAGTCAGTTCTAGTTCAGTTCTAGTTCAGTTCTAGTTCAGTTCTAGTTCAGTTCTAGTTCAGTTCTAGTTCAGTTTCTAGTTCAGTTCTAGTTCAGTTCTAGTTCAGTTCTAGTTCAGTTCTAGTTCAGTTCTAGGTCAGTTCTAGTTCCGTTTAGTTCAGTTCTAGTTCAGTTCTAGTTCAGTTCTAGTTCAGTTCTAGTTCAGTTCTAGCTTTCAGTTCTAGTTCAGTTCTAGTTCAGTTCTAGTCAGTTTCTAGTTCAGTTCTAGTTCAGTTCTAGTTCAGTTCTAGTTCAGTTCTAGTTCAGTTCTAGTTCAGTTCTAGTTCAGTTCTAGTTCAGGTTCTAGTTCAGTTTCTAGTTCAGTTCTAGTTCAGTTCTAGTTCAGTTCTAGTTCAGTTCTAGTTCAGTTCTAGTTCAGTTCTAGTTCAGTTCTAGTTCAGTTCTAGTTCAGTTCTAGTTCAGTTCTAGTTTCAGTTCTAGTTCAGTTCAAGTTAGTTCTAGTTCTAGTATTCAGTTCTAGTTCAGTTCTAGTTCAGTTCAGTTCTAGTTCAGTTCTAGTTCAGTTCTAGTTCAGTTCTAGTTCAGTTCTAGTTCAGTTCTAGTTAAGTTCTAGTTGAGTTATTGTTGAATTATGAGAGCTTTTGAATTTTTTTAAAATATAGAATTTTGTTAACCTTAACGAAAAATTAAGATCTTTGGAAAATATAAAGTTTCAATTAAAATTGCAATTCAAAAAATATTATAAATAATTTTCATTTATTTATTTTCTTAATTATGTTATTATATGTATATGTATTTGTGTATAAATGTTTGCATAAACTTAAATGTAATTTAACAAATATTAAATACAACTATAGTACATGGAATATATTTCTTTCTAGTCCAATCTATACATAATTTACTTTAACTTAAATCAAACAATCAATGCACTGCTATGTCCCGTTGTATGACAAAATCCCAAGTATCTTTCCACCGCAACTTAATAACTTCTTCGGCCGTTAACTTCTCTAAACCATAGCTCAGCGGCAAGAAACGTATATAAACCGAGATGACAGCCACAAACCAGCTAATAACTGCCAAACGATATGAACGCACCATCCATAGGGCCGAACCACAATAACGTCTCAACAAATAGTCGATATGTTCGATAACATAACAAAGCAATTGTAGTTTAAATAAAAATGCCGGAAAATAATGATGTAGAAAGAGGGTACGTTCCATAAAGAAATAGGGTAGATAATGTATTAGATAGCCAGCGAAGAATATATGACCCACAGATAAGAATTTTTGCCATTCTGACTCCT
Source organism: Lucilia sericata (assembly GCF_015586225.1). Taxonomy (NCBI): domain Eukaryota; kingdom Metazoa; phylum Arthropoda; class Insecta; order Diptera; family Calliphoridae; genus Lucilia; species Lucilia sericata. Next base: position 17,820 of record NW_023995465.1, on the reverse strand, counting down.
CGATGTCGTAACATAAACGACGACGACGCAAAAGATAAAATACAAACAAAATCATATAGACTAAAACACCTAAAGTGCTGGTATACCAAATGAGTATGTTGCCCAGCAAATGTATTTGTCCATTTGATTTGGTATCCAACCAATAGGCTATACCCTTAGAGAGTAGCGGCCATTCTAGTGGCTCTGAACTATACATATGAGCTTGTATTTGGGGACCATGCCAAAGCATTTTCGATTGTAGCTCAAAGAACTTATCGAAAAAGGTGAGAGTTGTCGGTTTAGTGGGTAACATCTCAGCGGCTAATAGTTGTTTTTCTCGTTCTTTTTCGTCATGGGCTAAATATAGGTAAACATTTGAGATTTAAACTCGAAACTCTTTATTTCTTCAACTTACCTTTCGTATAGCGATGCTCTTCAACATTCCAAATGGCATCTTTATTATCTATAACACGATCGGCAGCCACTTCATGTTGATTAAAACCCCAATCAGGCAGCTGGCGTCCAGTATATCTCATAGCTGCACCCGTTGAAACATGTATTAAACGTACTTCTGATTTAATAGCATGCCAAATAGGTCCCTCCTAAATTTACAGACAAAAGGAAACACCAATTAAACCTTGATTTCGAAAAGAACCACCACGCACTTACCGTATCTTTATTGAGTATATCCACTCTCCATAAAATCTCTCCTTCCATATTGATTTCATAGTCTATATAACAGGAAACTTCTTGACACTGTGGTGTCATGGGCGCCGCTACATCATGAGAATTTAATGCTCGACTTGTTATGCCATGCACCAGTTGTATTACATCACCATGACGTATAGCATCCGGTTCATCACCTACTACCAAATCATCACGCTCTGGCCTCTTTACAATCCACCAATTGTTGACATCTTTAAAGGAATAACATGTCACCTGTTGTTGATGCGAAGAACCTCGTTTATCCGGATAACGTACGGGATAAACGTGAGCATGTGAATGTAACCAACAGGTACGACCATATGTATGACGCAGGGTAATTTGTGAACCATGAGCCACTTGTATGGGTTGACCTTTAGTTATTGAAGCTAAACCACCTTCTAGCGAAGCCTGAAAGGCACTAGTCATAACACTATCATGTGGTCCAGCACGATAGAGGGTGTTTAGGTGTATATAGAAGATGCCCAGATAGATGCAAATCGGTATGATGGTAAAGATACAAAATTGTACGGCAGATTGCAGGATTAGATGGAATGCTGGAAAAGATAATGATTATTAGAAAGAAGGGGATTAAGTCAAAATTTGCACTAAATGAATTCCCTGTTGTTTTTACAAAATTATCCAAAAAAAATTGGAGTTTCACTATGAGTTAAAAGTGTAAAGATGAATGAAAACAAATGAAAACTTTGTTCTCCAAAAATCCGTATATAAAATGACAGGTCTCTGAAATACCTTTATTTTGATATACATATTGCCCACCTTCCGCACAAATTATCTCCGATATAATAACGGTTTTTTTCGGAATTTCCCTCATGATCCCATTACTTTGAATCGATTTTACTTGTTTAAACAGAAAAATTCTCAAAAGCATATCTAATAGGATTGACCAAGTTTTGAGTCACGAAGACATCTGGAGTCTTCAAAAAATTGATTTAAACATACATGCGGATAGACATTGCCATATCCCCTTCGCTATATGGATTCAAAAGTAAAAAGAATTGAGATTTTTAACTACAAGAAGAAGTATGATTTTAATAAACCCACATACTAATCGAATAGTTCAACCAAATGTTTGATCGAACAAATGCTTCTTTGTATACATAAATAAAGATGAATAGTTTTTGTAAGATTTCCCAATTATTGGCAAGCAATTTGCTAGTTTTTTTTTAGCTAAGCTGTTTTCAAAACAACTGATCATTTCAATATGTCACTTGCAATCAAATAAACACAAACGTATTTTCTTATTTCCAAAGATCCAGAGCTTCACCTGCATTGATCATGATCATTATTATTTTGTTTTTCAGTTGAGAAACATTCATTAAACTATTTTTACCGTGGGATATTTTTTGTTATCAAACATCATATGTGTTGTTATTATAATCCACATTATAGTCTATAGTCTAGTCTAGTCTACAGTCTAGTCTATAGTGTAGTCTATAGTCTAGTCTACAGTCTAGTCTATAGTCTAGTCTATAGTCTAGTCTAGTCTAGTCTATAGTCTAGTCTTAGTCTATAGTCTAGTCTATAGTCTAGTCTATAGTCTAGTCTATAGTCTAGTCTATAGTCTAGTATAGTCTATAGTCTAGTCTATAGTCTAGTCTATAGTCTAGTCTATAGTCTAGTCTATAGTCTAGTCTATAGTCTAGTTATAGTCTAGTCTATAGTCTAGTCTATAGTCTAGTCTATAGTCTAGTCTATAGTCTAGTCTATAGTCTAGCTAGTCTATAGTCTAGTCTATAGTCTAGTTATCTAGTAGTCTAGTCTAGTCTCTAGTCTAGTCTATCTATAGTCTAGTCTATAGTCTAGTCTATAGTCTAGTCTATAGTCTAGTCTATAGTCTAGTCTATAGTCTAGTCTATAGTCTAGTCTATAGTCTAGTCTAGTCTAGTCTATAGTCTAGTCTATAGTCTAGTCTATAGACTAGTCTATAGTCTAGTCTATAGTCTAGTCTATAGTCTAGTCTATAGTCTAGTCTATAGTCTTCTATAGTCTAGTCTAGTCTAGTCTATAGTCTAGTCTATAGTCTAGTCTATAGTCTAGTCTATAGTCTAGTCTATAGTCTAGTCTATAGTCTAGTCTATAGTCTAGTCTATAGTCTAGTCTATAGTCTAGTCTATAGTCTAGTCTATAGTCTAGTCTATAGTCTAGTCTATAGTCTAGTCTATAGTCTAGTCTATAGTCTAGTCTATAGTCTAGTCTATAGTCTAGTCTATAGTCTAGTCTATAGTCTAGTCTATAGTCTAGTCTATAGTCTAGTCTATAGTCTAGTCTATAGTCTAGTCTATAGTCTAGTCTATAGTCTAGTCTATAGTCTAGTCTATAGTCTAGTCTATAGTCTAGTCTATAGTCTAGTCTATAGTCTAGTCTATAGTCTAGTCTATAGTCTAGTCTATAGTCTAGTCTATAGTCTAGTCTATAGTCTAGTCTATAGTCTAGTCTATAGTCTAGTCTATAGTCTAGTCTATAGTCTAGTCTATAGTCTAGTCTATAGTCTAGTCTATAGTCTAGTCTATAGTCTAGTCTATAGTCTAGTCTAGTCTAGTCTATAGTCTAGTCTATAGTCTAGTCTATAGTCTAGTCTATAGTCTAGTCTATAGTCTAGTCTATAGTCTAGTCTATAGTCTAGTCTATAGTCTAGTCTATAGTCTAGTCTATAGTCTAGTCTATAGTCTAGTCTATAGTCTAGTCTATAGTCTAGTCTATAGTCTAGTCTATAGTCTAGTCTATAGTCTAGTCTATAGTCTAGTCTATAGTCTAGTCTATAGTCTAGTCTATAGTCTAGTCTATAGTCTAGTCTATAGTCTAGTCTATAGTCTAGTCTATAGTCTAGTCTATAGTCTAGTCTATAGTCTAGTCTAGTCTAGTCTATAGTCTAGTCTATAGTCTAGTCTATAGTCTAGTCTATAGTCTAGTCTATAGTCTAGTCTATAGTCTAGTCTATAGTCTAGTCTATAGTCTAGTCTATAGTCTAGTCTATAGTCTAGTCTATAGTCTAGTCTATAGTCTAGTCTATAGTCTAGTCTAAGTCTAGTCTATAGTCTAGTCTAGTCTAGTCTAGTCTACAGTCTAGTCTACAGTCTAGTCTAGTCTAGTCTAGTCTAGTCTAGTCTATAGTCTAGTCTATAGTCTAGTCTATAGTTCTAGTCTATAGTCTAGTCTAGTCTAGTCTATAGTCTAGTCTATAGTCTAGTCTATAGTCTAGTCTATAGTCTAGTCTATAGTCTAGTCTATAGTCTAGTCTATAGTCTAGTCTATAGTCTAGTCTATAGTCTAGTCTATAGTCTAGTCTATAGTCTAGTCTATAGTCTAGTCTATAGTCTAGTCTATAGTCTAGTCTATAGTCTAGTCTATAGTCTAGTCTATAGTCTAGTCTATAGTCTAGTCTATAGTCTAGTCTATAGTCTAGTCTATAGTCTAGTCTATAGTCTAGTCTATAGTCTAGTCTATAGTCTAGTCTATAGTCTAGTTATAGTCTAGTCTATAGTCTAGTCTATAGTCTAGTCTATAGTCTAGTCTATAGTCTAGTCTATATTCTAGTCTATAGTCTAGTCTATAGTCTAGTCTATAGTCTAGTCTATAGTCTAGTCTATAGTCTAGTCTATAGTCTAGTCTATAGTCTAGTCTATAGTCTAATCTATAGTCTAGTCTATAGTCTAGTCTATAGTCTAGTCTATAGTCTAGTCTATAGTCTAGTCTATAGTCTAGTCTATAGTCTAGTCTATAGTCTAGTCCATAGTCTAGTCTATAGTCTAGTCTATAATCTAGTCTATAGTCTAGTCTATAGTCTAGTCTATAGTCTAGTCTATAGTCTAGTCTATAGTCTAGTCTACAGTCTAGTCTATAGTATAGTCTATAGTCTAGTCTATAGTCTAGTCTATAGTCTAGTCTATAGTCTAGTCTATAGTCTAGTCTATAATCTAGTCTATAGTCTAGTCTATAGTCTAGTCTAGTCTATAGTCTAGTCTATAGTTTAGTCTATTGTTTAGTCTAGTCTATTGTCTACTCTATAGTCTAGTCTATATTCTAGTCTATAGTCTAGTCTATAGTCTAGTCTATAATCTAGTCTATAGTCTGTTCTATAGTCTAGTCTATAGTCTGGTCTATATTCTAGTCTATAGTCTAGTCTATAGTCTAGTCTATAGTCTAGTCTATAGTCTAGTCTATAGTCTAGTCTATAGTCTAGTCTATAGTCTTGTCTATAGTTTAGTCTATAGTCTAGTCTATAGTCCAGTCTATAATCTAGTCTATAGTCTAGTCTATAGTCTAGTCTAGTCTATAGTCTAATCTATTGTTTAGTCTAGTCTATTGTCTACTCTATAGTCTAGTCTATATTCTAGTCTATAGTCTAGTCTATAATCTAGTCTATAGTCTGTTCTATAGTCTAGTCTATAGTCTGGTCTATATTCTAGTCTATAGTCTAGTCTATAGTCTAGTCTATAGTCTAGTCTATAGTCTAGTCTATAGTCTAGTCTATAGTCTAGTCTATAGTCTAGTCTATAGTCTAGTCTATAGTCTAGTCTATAGTCTAGTCTATAGTCTAGTCTATAGTCTAGTCTATAGTCTAGTCTATAGTCTAGTCTATAGTCTAGTCTATAGTCTAGTCTATAGTCTAGTCTATAGTCTAGTCTATAGTCTAGTCTATAGTCTAGTCTATAGTCTAGTCTATAGTCTAGTCTATAGTCTAGTCTATAGTCTAGTCTATAGTCTAGTCTATAGTCTAGTCTATAGTCTAGTCTATAGTCTAGTCTATAGTCTAGTCTATAGTCTAGTCTATAGTCTAGTCTATAGTCTAGTCTATAGTCTAGTCTATAGTCTAGTCTATAGTCTAGTCTATAGTCTAGTCTATAGTCTAGTCTATAGTCTAGTCTATAGTCTAGTCTATAGTCTAGTCTATAGTCTAGTCTATAGTCTAGTCTATAGTCTAGTCTATAGTCTAGTCTATAGTCTAGTCTATAGTCTAGTCTATAGTCTAGTCTATAGTCTAGTCTATAGTCTAGTCTATAGTCTAGTCTATAGTCTAGTCTATAGTCTAGTCTATAGTCTAGTCTATAGTCTAGTCTATAGTCTAGTCTATAGTCTAGTCTATAGTCTAGTCTATAGTCTAGTCTATAGTCTAGTCTATAGTCTAGTCTATAGTCTAGTCTATAGTCTAGTCTATAGTACTAGTCTATAGTCTAGTCTATAGTCTAGTCTATAGTCTAGTCTATAGTCTAGTCTATAGTCTAAGGTCTATAGTCTAGTCTATAGTCTAGTCTATAGTCTAGTCTATAGTCTAGTCTATAGTCTAGTCTATAGTCTAGTCTATAGTCTAGTCTATAGTCTAGTCTATAGTCTAGTCTATAGTCTAGTCTATAGTCTAGTCGATAGTCTAGTCTATAGTCTAGTCTATATGTCTAGTCTATAGTCTAGTCTATAGTCTAGTCTATAGTCTAGTCTATAGTCTAGTCATAGTCTAGTCTATAGTTAGTCTCTAGTCTAGTCTATAGTCTAGTCTATAGTCTAGTATTAGTCTAGTCATAGTCAGTCTAGTCTATAGTCTAGTCTATAGTCTAGTCTATAGTCTAGTCTATAGTCTAGTCTATAGTCTAGTCTATAGTCTAGTCTATAGTCTAGTCTATAGTCTAGTCTATAGTCTAGTCTATAGTCTAGTCTGTAGTCTAGTCTATAGTCTAGTCTGTAGTCTAGTCTATAGTCTAGTCTATAGTCTAGTCTATAGTTTAGTCTATAGTTTAGTCTATAGTCTAGTCTATAGTCTAGTCTATAGTCTAGTCTATAGTCTAGTCTATAGTCTAGTCTATAGTCTAGTCTATAGTCTAGTCTATAGTCTAGTCTATAGTCTAGTCTAGTCTATAGTCTAGTCTATAGTCTAGTCTATAGTCTAGTCTATAGTCTGGTCTATAATCTAGTCTAGTCTATAGTGTATTTTAGTCTTTAGTATAGTATAACCTGTCTAGAATAGACTATAGTTAGAGCTGCTTTGTTCATTAACTAGTCTGTAGTCTAGTTTATAGTACATATAGTGTTTATGAGTTGTCCCATCTCCCTTTTATCTTAAATTTGACAAAAACCAAGTCATGGTAATACTCACTCGATTTCGTGGCATCATATATCAAATTCCAAAAGTAGCGCAAAATCAAATAACCAGCTAAACAAAACGTTAAAAATCCCACATATTTCACACACATAGCACAGGTCAGCAGGCAAGAGGCAGCCACTCCATACAACAACCAACTTATTTGAGGAAATTGTGATTTTTGAAATTTCAACAAAAAGTACAAACCAATCGAGCAGAATAACAATAACATAGATTCCATTAAAACAAAACGCGATTGCGTGAGTAAGGCATTATCGAAGACTATCAAAAGTCCACCCAGTAAAGAGCACCATTTCGTTAGGCCCGTTTCCAAAAGCAGATGATAAACAGTACTGGGCAATAGACTGCCGCATAAGGCGGGCACAAAACGTAACCAAAATATGGGTATATTGGCATCATATTCCGATCCTATACGGGAGACGGAAAAGTTGCCATTGAAACCTATAAATTGAGCCACGGAACCAATAATTTGTTTGCCCAGGGGCGGATGTTGATCAAAAAAGAATATATTTTTTATATAGTGGCTGATAAATTTGCCATAGTGCAGCTCATCAAAGACCACATTACGAGGATAGGAGAGTTTGTAGAAACGGGTAAGAAAGCCTAAAATAAATAGGGTCCAAGCAAATAGATCTAAGTGGATTTGTAAAACAAATTTATCCGGCTGCAGAGAAGAAGTGGAAACTTGCTTTTCTGGTCTTATGGTGGGGGGTTGGGTTTCACTGTTATTAGTTATATAGGAGTTAGGAGAACTGGATAAAGAACGTCTTAGGCTGGATTCTTTTGATATTGTGCCGGCAGAATCTCTTAACAGCGGCTGGCAAGTGGCTAAAGCATTTGTGCTGGTGGTGGTGGAGGTGGCATTTAAGCAACAGTTTATATCACGACAACAGTTTACTATGGGTGTAATATTACCATTGCATAAGTTGTGTATGGTAGTGGTAAATGTTGTTGTTGCTGTAGACGCCGCTGCTGGTGTGCAGTTGTTGTTGGCTGTATTAAAGTTTTTTCTTTCTTTCTCAAGTTTGTTGCTTTCTCTGCCCGATTGAAGTCTTTCGTTTTTATCCGACTGTGCCGTTGTTGTTGTTGTTATTATTGAGGTTTCAGTCGCAGAGTTTAATAACAGATCTTTGTCATTAACATGTTTTGATTTGTTTTTAGACGGTTTACGTCTTTGTAAAATATTATTGGAGTTTGTGGACATATTGTTGTTGTTTTTTGTATTAGTTTAATATAATTACTTTTAATTTAATTTAAACAAAATTGATTTTGTAATCATTTAGTTGAAAATTAAGCAACATTTTAATTTTCTCATATTTTTTGAAGGTGTTTGTGTGGGTTTATATTTAAAAATATCTTACAAAATTTCTTTAACACTTTCACTATTTTAAATCTATTACTTTTTCTAATAAATATTTATATTTTCTTGTGATTTCAACTTGTTTATTTAAAATTTTGTTAATTAATTTGCTTTTAATATCGTACAGATTTAGACTTTTTTTCTTTTAATTCTTTTAAAATATCTTGCGTGTTTTTCTATATTAATATTCCTCCATCCAACGCCACGTCTTATTGGTTTCAAACTAAACCATTCATACCACAATATATTTAGTACAACTCTTGCACACACTCTCCTCTTAAATCTCCAACTTAAGACCCATTGATTTTTCCCTCAATCTCTTTGTTTGAACTCTCACTTCACTTCACATATTGTAAGTAAACGTTTACTTATTTTAACCGCTTATGCTCTGGTCTTTTTATTAACCAAACACTAGGTGACTAGTCTATGGTTTAATGTTTGTTCTACTAAATGCCAGACTATTTACACGTCTTTCACCTTGTCCTACCATTTATGGAATGTGGTTTCATGAATCAGTTTTTCTTTACAGTTTCTTAAAACAACCAGTCAGTCCGCCAGCCTAACAGCCGTTTATTTTATAATAGTATTTTCTATATGTGTATAATGGGATTTTTAACCTATATTCTTGTTTTGTAGTGGTTTTGCTACGACAGGTAATAAATTTTTCCTCTGTAAACTCTCATATTGTTACAGCAAGTACCCTTTTTCGCACAAAACACACACAGTTCTATTTATTTCTCTTTCATTTTAGAAATTATGTCTGTTTACTCTTAAAAGAGTAAAATTTTATACCAGGCATGGAAAATTCAGTACAATAGTACTTTTTGGCCACTAAAAATAACGCATTAGGCCCACGAAATTTCTGTACTTTTCTAGCTATAAACATTTTGCGATTAGTTCTATTGTCTTTCCTATAGTGTAGTTTATGATATAGTCCGTAGTCTAGTTTATAGTCATAGTCTAGTATATAGTCTAGTCTTTATTCTTCTATAGTCTAGTCTATAGTCTAGTCTTGCTATAGTCTAGTTCAGTCTAGTCTATAGTCTAGACTATAGTCTATAGTTTTGCTATAGTCTAGTCTATAGTCAAGTCTATAGTGTAGCCTACATATAGTCTAGTCTATAGCCTATAGTCTAGCCTATAGTCTAGTCTATAGTCTAGTCTATAGTCTAGTGTATAGTCTAGTCTATAGTCTAGTCTACAGTCTAGTCTATAGTATAGTCTATAGTCTAGTCTATATTCTAGTCTATAGTCTAGTCTATAGTCTAGTCTATAGTCTAGTCTATAGTCTAGTCTATAGTCTAGTCTATAGTCTAGTCTATAGTCTAGTCTATAATCAGTCTATAGTCTAGTCTATAGTCTAGTCTATAGTCTATAGTCTAGTCTATAGTGTAGTCTATAGTCTAGTCTATAGTCTAGTCTATAGTCTACTCTATAGTCTAGTATGTAGTCTAGTCTATAGTCTAGTCTTTAGTCTAGTCTATAGTCTAGTCTATAGACTAGTCTATAGTCTAGTCTATAGTCTAGTCTAGTCCTAGTATAGTCTATAGTCTAGTCTATAGTCTAGTCTATAGTCTAGTCTATAGTCTAGTCTATAGTCAAGTCTATAGTCTATAGACTATAGACTACACTATAGTCTAGACTATAGTCTAGACTATAGACTAGACTATAGACTAGACTAGACTATAGACTAGACTATAGACTAGACTAGACTAGTCTATAGTCTAGTCTATAGTCTAGTCTATAGTCTAGTCTATAGTCTTGTCTATAGTCTAGTCAATAGTCTAGTCTATAGTCAAGTCTATAGTCTAGTCTATAGTCTAGTCTATAGTTTAGTCTATAGTCTAGTCTATAGTCTAGTCTATAGTCTAGTCTATAGTCTAGTCTATAGTCTAGTCTATAGTCTAGTCTATAGTCTAGTCTATAGTCTAGTCTATAGTCTAGTCTATAGTCTAGTCTATAGTCTAGTCTATAGTCTAGTCTATAGTCTAGTCTATAGTCTAGTCTATAGTCTAGTCTATAGTCTAGTCTATAGTCTAGTCTATAGTCTAGTCTATAGTCTAGTCTATTGTCTAGTCTATAGTCTATAGTCTAGTCTATAGTCTAGTCTATAGTCTAGTCTAGTCTATAGTCTAGTCTATAGTCTAGACTATAGTCTAGTCTATAGTCTAGTCTGGTCTATAGTCTAGTCTGGTCTATAGTCTAGTCTATAGTCTAGTCTATAGTCTAGTCTAGTCTATAGTCTAGTCTATAGTCTAGACTATAGTCTAGTCTATAGTCTAGTCTATAGTCTAGTCTATAGTCTAGTCTATAGTCTAGTCTATAGTCTAGTCTATAGTCTAGTTTATAGTCTAGTCTATAGTCTAGTCTATAGTCTAGTCTATAGTCTACTCTATAGTCTACTCTATAGTCTAGTCTATAGTCTAGTCTATAGTCTAGTCTATAGTCTAGTCTATAGTCTAGTCTATAGTCTAGTCTATAGTCTAGTCTATAGTCTAGTCTATAGTCTAGTCTATAGTCTAGTCTATAGTCTAGTCTATAGTCTAGACTATAATATAGTCTATAGTCTAGTCTATAGTCTAGTTAATACTCTTGTCTATAGTCTAGTCTATAGTCTAGTCTATAGTCTAGTCTATAGTCTATTCTAGTCTATAGTCTAGTCTATAGTCTAGTCTATAGTCTATTCTAGTCTATAGTCTAGTCTATAGTCTTGTCTATAGCCTTGTCTAGTCTATAGTCTAGTCTATAGTCTAGTCTATAGTCTAGTCTAAAGTCTAGTCTAATCTAGTCTATAGTCTAGTCTATAGTCTAGTCTATAGTCTAGTCTAGAGTCTATTCTATAGTCTAGTCTATAGTCAAGTGTATAGTCTAGTATATAGTCTAGTCTATTGTCTAGTCTATTGTCTAGTCTATAGTCTAGTCTATAGTCTAGTCTATAGTCCAGTCTATAGTGTAGTCTATAGTGTAGTCTATAGCCTAGTCTATAGTCTAGTCTATAGTCTAGTCTATAGTCTAGTCTATAGTCTAGTCTATAGTCTAGTCTATAGACTAGTCTATAGTCTAGTCTATAGTCTAGTTTATAGTCTAGTCTATAGTCTAGTCTATAGTCTAGTCTATAGTCTAGTCTATAGTCTAGTGTACAGTCTAGTTTATAGTCTAGTTCATAGTGTCTAGTCTATGGTCTAGTCTATAGTCTAGTCTAGTCTATAGTCTAGTCTATAGTCTATTCTAGTCTATAGTCTAGTCTATAGTCTATCCTAGTCTATAGTCTAGTCTATAGTCTTGTCTAGTCTATAGTCTAGGCTATAGTCTAGTCTATAGTCTAGTCTATATATAGACTAGTTTATATTCAAGTCTAAAGTCTACTTTCAAAATTTTCAATTTTCCATACCTGAGGTCTATTCACACACCTGTTTGTCTCTCTGTAGCTACATAGTCTGTTTTGTAAGTAGTGTTAACCGTTATTTAATCTTAGCCGTTTATAAGTGTAAACTTGTTTACATGTTAAATATCTATGTTAAATCTCCTAATTTGTAATTAGTACCTGTTTTTAGAAATTCTTTAAAAAAATATAATGCGGAAGAAATTCCTTTTTCTAATCTCCTCTCTCTCTCTCTCTCTTTCGCTTTACTAAATAAACTACTAAGAATGCGCTTAAACTTTAAAGTTATAGTGAGTTTTATAGCTATAAGGTCATGACACTGTTTATATGGGGTTTGGTTTTACAGGCGGAAAAGAAAATTATAAAAATGTTTTATTTTGTTTCTAAACTGTTTATGTGTAAAGTAAAGCTTCCCATAAAACACTGCTCTCACCTACCTTGTACGCTATGGTTATTTTCCAAATAAAAACATTGATTATTGTTTTTTAATGTAAGTATTTTTTTATTTAATATATTGAATATTTTTTTTTCTTTAATAAATGTATTTTTGTTAGAATAATTTTGAATTACATTTTTATTTTAAATTTTCCTGTTTAAATCTAATTCTGAAGAATAGCAATTTATTTTTTATAATTTTTTTTATCATTTTCCGCAAATGGTATATTTTAAATATTATAAATTTTTTATTTGCGTTTATATTTAAAAAAGTAAACTAAAAGAAATACGTACATATGTTTGAAAAAAATAAAAGACATACTTAAATAAGAAAAAAAAAAAAAAAGAAGTGATTAAAAGCAAATTATTAAACAAAATTTTACAAAAATCTATAGAGTGGATAAAATTTTAAACCAATTATTTTAAGAATAAATATGTTAAAAATGAAATAAAGGGGGGACAAGCAAAAATATTTAACAACTAAATCAAGAAAAACTGAAAACCCAATGTTTAAAATATGTAAATATAGAAACATGTTTAAGCTTCTTTTTTCTTTAATCATGATGAGTTTGCAAAGAGAATACCACTCCGAGTGGTAGCTAATCCATATCGTCATCATCATCATCCGATATGGTGTATTTCTTTTGAGAACGTTTGCGTCTTGTTTGCTTTTTACTAGTCGAAGCACTTACTGGGGGTGCGGACGAGGGTGTGGGAGTGGTGGGTGTGCTGGCTATGGTTTTATTAAGTTTAAGTTTCATTTTAACGGCAGCCGCTGAGGTGGAGGCTATTTCTTCATCATCAGAATTATCTTGACCAGAATTATCTTCATTTTCTGAGTTATCCGATGCATTGCCACCTTCACCGGTGATGGAGGAATTTTGTGAAGCTTGTGCTTGTATGCGTTGTTTGGCATTCACAAACACTTTCTCCAACTCTATGGAATCTAGATAAATTAAAGAATTCTCCTCATTGTAAATTTGGGCATTTTGACATAGTTGCACGAAATCCTTTTGTAAATCATCCAAGTCGGCATATTTACAATCTTCTATGCGCTGCAAGATTTTCTTTATATCCACCGGTCTTTTAATGATTTCATAATAATCTGGCAGACGCTGTCGGGAGGGTAGTTTCATAAAAGGTTCCGATATAATGCGACCATCTTCGTGGGTGTATTTTATGACAGCCGACATTATTTTACCCATTTGTTTCTTAAGTTTTTTGTCGATATTTTGACGACGTCTTCGTTTAATTGAATGACCCGCCAGAGATTCATCATCCGAATCATCTTTACGATTTTTACGTTTACGTCTCTTGCGTTTAGCTTCTTCCTCCTCGTCTTCATCATCAAATTCGGCGCCATCATCAATGGCTCGTAATAGTTCTTTCTCGGTAAGACTATCGGTGTAATCGACTTCCTTGCGCTGACGGGAACCGCGACCTATAAAAAGGGAAAAGAAATATGTAATTACTGGAACTAGAAACGAACTACAACTGAACTTGAACTGTGCTGGAACTGAACTAGAACACTAAAACTGAACTTGAACTGAACTAGAACTGAATTAGAACTGAACTAGAACTGAGAACTAGAACTGAACTAGAACGACTAGAACTGAACTAGAAACTGAACTAGAACTGAACTAGAACTGAACTAGAACTGAACTAGAACTAGAACTGAACTAGAACTGAACTAGAACTGAACTAGAACTGAACTAAACTGAACTAGAACTGAACTAGAACTGAACTAGAACTGACAGAACTAGAACTGAACTAGAACTAACTAGAACTGAACTAGAACTGAACTAGAACTGAACTAGAACTGAACTAGAACTGAACTAGAACTAACTAGAACTGAACTAGAACTGAACTAGAACTGAACTAGAAACTGAACTAGAACTGAACTAGAACTGAACTAGAACTGAACTAGAACTGAACTAGAACTGAACTAGAACTGAACTAGAACTGAACTAGAACTGAACTAGAACTGAACTAGAACTGAACTAGAACTGAACTAGAACTGAACTAGAACTGAACTAGAACTGAACTAGAACTGAACTAGAACTGAACTAGAACTGAACTAGAACTGAACTAGAACTGAACTAGAACTGAACTAGAACTGAACTAGAACTGAACTAGAACTGAACTAGAACTGAACTAGAACTGAAATGAACTAGAACTGAACTAGAACTGAACTGAACTAGAACTGAACTAGAACTAAACTAGAACTGAACTAGAACTGAACTAGAATTGAACTAGAACTGAACTAGAACTGAACTAGAACTGAACTAGAACTGAACTAGAACTGAACTAGAACTGAACTAGAACTGAACTAGAACTGAACTAGAACTGAACTAGAACTGAACTAGAACTGAACTAGAACTGAACTAGAACTGAACTAGAACTGAACTAGAACTGAACTAGAACTGAACTAGAACTGAACTAGAACTGAACTAGAACTGAACTAGAACTGAACTAGAACTGAACTAGAACTGAACTAGAACTGAACTAGAACTGAACTAGAACTGAACTAGAACTGAACTAGAACTGAACTAGAACTGAACTAGAACTGAACTAGAACTGAACTAGAACTGAACTAGAACTGAACTAGAACTGAACTAGAACTGAACTAGAACTGAACTAGAACTGAACTAGAACTGAACTAGAACTGAACTAGAACTGAACTAGAACTGAACTAGAACTGAACTAGAACTGAACTAGAACTGAACTAGAACTGAACTAGAACTGAACTAGAACTGAACTAGAACTGAACTAGAACTGAACTAGAACTGAACTAGAACTGAACTAGAACTGAACTAGAACTAGAACTGAACTAGAACTGAACTAGAACTGAACTAGAACTGAACTAGAACTGAACTAGAACTGAACTAGAACTGTACTAGAACTGAACTGAACTAGAACTGAACTAGAACTGAAATGAACTGAACTGAACTAGAACTGAACTGAACTAGAACTGAACTAGAACTGAACTAGAACTGAACTAGAACTGAACTAGAACTGAACTAGAATTGAACTAGAACTGAACTAGAACTGAACTAGAACTGAACTAGAACTGAACTAGAACTGAACTAGAACTGAACTAGAACTGAACTAGAACTGAACTAGAACTGAACTAGAACTGAACTAGAACTGAACTAGAACTAGAACTGAACTAGAACTGAACTAGAACTGAACTAGAACTGAACTAGAACTGAACTAGAACTGAACTAGAACTGAACTAGAACTGAACTAGAACTGAACTAGAACTGAACTAGAACTGAACTAGAACTGAACTAGAACTGAACTAGAACTGAACTAGAACTGAAATAGAACTGAACTAGAACTGAACATAAACTGAAACTGAACTAGAACTGAACATGAACTGAAACTGAACTTAAATAGAACTTTGTGAACTATTCCATTTTGTACATCTGAAGAATATTTCCACTTACCCAAAATAATGTCCTCCTCATAAGTATGCCAACGTTCCACCTCATCATCGTCCTTGGTCAACCAATCGGGCAACTCAGATTCATCGATTAAACGTTCTCTGCCAGGATGCAAACGTTCATCCTCTTTCTTACGCTCAATATCCATCTTTTTAAACAACTCAATTTCCTCTTCACTACGGCCAATCATCATATTGACCATTTCATCATCAGGCACCTCATTTTCTTCTTCCTCATCGGCATCATCAGCATGTAGAATGGTTTGCAAGAACTGTTGACGTTCACTGCCCGTAGACTTCTGATCGAACATACCGGCCTGAATAACCTTTTCGTCCATATTCAACTTATAACGTGCGGCAGCTAAAATACGTTCTTCCACAGAATTCACTGTCATAAGACGCAAGACACGCACCTCATTACGCTGACCAATACGATGGGCACGATCCTGAGCTTGTAAATCTTGATGAGGATTCCAATCGGAATCGAAAATCACCACAGTATCGGCTGTTTGTAAATTCAAACCTAAACCACCGGCTCGAGTGGAAAGCAAGAAAACGAAATAATCCGAATCCTTGGCATTGAATTTGCGCAAAAGTTCACCACGATCTTCAGCCTTGGTGGTACCATCCAAACGTAAGTAACCAAATTGACGCCAGCTCAAATAATCCTCAATTATAGTCATGCACTGTGTCATTTGACAGAAGAGCAATACTCTGTGATTAGTGGCCTTAAGTTTGGGTAAAATACGATCTAGCAATTCAAATTTACCCGATACACGATAGAGATCGGGACCCGAAACCATGCCGTGAACACCGGTATGATCACTGAACTTTTCCTCAATATGCTGGAACATAAATGGATGATTACACAGCTTACGCAATTGTACAATTGTGTTCATAAGAGCCTTAGCACCACCCTTGCCCTGTTTACCCTTTTCGGAACCATCGGTTAGTAAAACACCCTTGCTTTGCATGTGTTTATAGAGAACTCTTTGCAAACCGGACATGTCACACTTGATAATGTATTCCACCTTATCGGGCAATTGATGTTCGACTTCTTTCTTCAAACGTCTCAGCAAGAAGGGACGCAATACTTTGTGCAAACGTCTAATAATCAAAATGGTTTCCTCTTCATTCAATTCGACCTTTTCACCGGTAGTGGCAAAGGGAGCATTAAACCATTGCTCGAAGGTGGAGCAGGATTTGAAAATAGAGGGTAACAAGAAATTCAATAGAGCCCACAACTCGGGCAATTTATTTTGCAAGGGAGTACCGGTCAACAGTAAACGATAGGGCGCTATATAGTGAGTATTCAAAACTTGTGTCAGTTTGCAATGATGATTTTTCATACGATGACCTTCATCGATAATCATGTATTTCCATTGTATTTTGGCCAATACCGCTTTATCTTTAATAACGTATTCATAAGTGGTGAGCAAAACATTGAATTTAGTGGCGCGCATTTGATTCTGCAAAAGTCGGCGGCCCTGGGGAGAACCCTTATAACTGACTACACCCACCGAGGGAGCCCATTTTTCAAATTCCAACACCCAATTGGGTAGAGTAGAAAGGGGAACAATAATCAAAAAAGGACCCATAACCTTTTTGCGATCCATTAAATAGGTAACCAAAGAAATGGTTTGTATAGTTTTACCCAGACCCATTTCATCAGCCAAGATGCCATTCAAATTATTGTTGTACAAAGAAACCAACCATTCTAGACCCTTCAACTGGTATTCCTTTAATTTACCATTAACCATAATACTGGCCTGTTCGGTAACCTTTTCGTGTATAGTATGGGCAATACTGTAATAGGTTTGCTCCTCGGTACGATATTCATCATCCTCAACTTTGACCTTTTTAATGAAAGCCGAAGGATCTTCAATAAGGGCATTTTCTTCATTCTTTTCATCACCCTCTTTAGCATTTTCTTCTCCCTCCTGTTTCTCCTTTTCTTCTTGATTTTCTCTTCCTCATTAACGGCATTATCATCATCTTCCACCCAATCCCAACCGGGATGTTGTTCTAGCCATCTGTGTAAATGTTTCAGTACAGGACCATCTTCTCCGGTCAATTTCTTGCCAGTGCTTTGTTCCATCACAGTGACATGCAAATCAGCCGCTACACTACTATCATCAATATTTATGTATTCTCCACTCACTAACAGCTCCTTCTTGTATTGCAGCAAACGTTTCTGTTCATCTTCTTTCTTCTTCATTTGATCGTCCTTGTGCTGCTTCACCATCTGTGTGAGATTGCTAATGTATTCATCGGTTTGTGAGAGCAGGAATGCCAAACGTTTATCTTTCTTTTGATCGATAAGCTTACGATAACCCTCTTCATCCTCGGCCATCAAACGACGCATACGTTCCTTTTCTATACGCTCTTGTTCCTTCTTCTGT
>NW_023995464.1:0-111545 GCF_015586225.1 Lucilia sericata | reverse complement strand
GTTAACAGCAAACATCAACAAGCAGTGCTTCAAATATTAGCAGCTCTTTGTTAAATTCACAAAAACGTGACAACAGCCTTACGCCCAATAATGCAACCACACCCACATCATCGTCCTCGTCGTCGGTTAGCTTCATTATCTGCTTCAAACTCTTCCTCTAATACACCATCGATGGTGCCATCTTCCGTCACAACTGTAACGTCCTCAAATGCGGCTAATGCCTCAGCTACACTCGGGAATCGAATCACCATCTTCATCATTCTCTCATCAGCAGCAGCAGCAATCATTGCAACAACACAACAGCAACATTCTTCACACCAATTATCCTCCTCCTCATCCTCGTCGTCATCGTCCCAACAGCATCAGCAGCAAAAAACATGCGCATGCCGCTTCAACTGGTAATTTAGAGAATTCAACAAAATTAAGCGCTATGGGCGCTATGCAATCCAGCTCGTCTAGTTCCAATTATAAAGAACAACAGAAGGTTAATCTTAGACCTACCCGTACCGCATCTATGGATGCCGAAATCGAGAGACGTTCATCGGTAATGCTTTTCTTTAAATTTCCTAATCATTTAAGATTATAATGAATTAACACACAAAACTAAATAACACTATTATTCTTCTGACTGTTTGCTTTGTGATAACCTTAATCTAACTAAAACTTTTCCATAAGATGTAGTGCTATAGAGGTGGCAAAATATATTCTTTTAAATGAAAAATGTATAAATTTTATATTTATATATAAAAATCAAGTAAAATTGTAACTAAAATCTTCTATAATAACGTTCTTTTTCAATGTATAAACAAGGGTATAATAGAAATCTTAAAAGGGGAAAATTAAAAATTTCTTAAACTTTTATCACTTGTTTAAATAACGGGGATTGCTAACCCTTTAACTTTACAAATTACAAATTTTAAACTTTTTATGTTTCTTATAGAAACCGAAATCCTGTTTGATTTGGGCCTTTACGAATAATCCTAACGTTCCCAAAGTATACCCTTAAACTTCTAACATATTTCTCATTCAAACGCCGCCACCTCTCTATTCATTTTCAAAACCAAACTATTTTCGTATTTAGCCATTTATTAATCAACTAACAAACAATCTTTAATGAGTTGTTTATAAGTACTTGTTATTTTGTGTAGATTATATTATGTTGTTATTATTTCTTAACACTTTTCGTTGTTTATCACTACAACAAAATACTATTCAAAAAAAGTGTATGACGACTTTCAGTCATATAATCAAAACTTTGTACGTGTTTAAATAGACCCTTAAAACAATAATATAATAGAAATCAAAGTAGACTGCTGAGATACCATTAAATAATTTTATGGTAAAAAGATAATAATGTTAGTGATTTATCTATATTTTTTGAAAGTTTAAGTAATATTAGTTTATTGTTCTACTAAAAAAGATGAGAAACAAAATAGATTAGTAAAACATGATTAAAAATCAGACAAATTTTTCTCGGCAACATCTTCAACATGAACAAAATTTTCATTGAAAATCAATCAACAAATATCAAGGCTTACAATCTCATAATCCCAAAGATCGAAATTTTCATCAAAAATCAAAATTTTGTAAACAAGTTGTTTAACAAACATAAAACCTTCTCATTAAAAGTTTTAAATTTTCACACAAATTTTTTCACCTAATATATGAGTTTGACCTTTGAGCCCTACTAAATAAATTTTGAGTGAAGAATTCTTTAACAAAGTTCCCACATTCTTATTAAATTTTGGAATTATCACATCAATTCATATATGAGTTTGATCCCTCCCTATCTGTCTTAACAATTACTTATGTATTTTTCAACATGAACAGAATTTTTACTAAAAATCAAAAATTTTCACGAAAAATCACCTATGTCCAATAAAATTTAAAATTTCTATAAAAATTTCAAATTTTATTAAAAATTGAACTTTTAGACAAACCTGCATAATCGATATTTTAAAATCAAAATTTTCATTAAATATCAACTAATTTTCAATTAATACTAAAAAATTTTGGTGAAAAAATGAATCTACATTTTCATTAAAGTCAAAATTTCAAATTCTTTTATTTGAAAAATATGTATTTATTAGTTTGACCTTTGACCTCTATCAATTTCTCGCCACAAACGTTTTGTTCAATATTCAGTAATTTTACTACGAAATTTAATACAAAAACAATTTTAATACAAAAAAAAATTTAATACAAATGGAAATTTTTAGTACAAAATTCAAGTTTTAGTACAAAATTGCAAAATTTAGTTCAAAATTAAAAATTGAGTACAAAATTGAGAATTTGGTACAAAATTTAGAATTAAGTACAAATTGAAAATTATAAAATTAAGAATTTAGTAGAAAATGTGATTTAGTGCAAAATTAAAAATTTAGTACAAAATTTAAAATTTAGTACAATATTGAAAACTAAGTACAAAATTTAAAATTTAGTACAATATTGAAAATTAAGTACAATATTGAAAATTAATTACAAAATTGAAAATTTATTACAAATTTGAAAAGTTTGTACAAAATTGAAAATTTAGTACAAAATTAAGTACAAAAAAATTAAGTACAAAATTGAAAATTAAGTACAAAATTGGGAATTTGTTACAAAAGTGAAACTTAAAAAATTAAGAATTTAGTAAAAATTTTAAATTTAGTGCATAATTAAAAATTAGTACGAAATTAAAATTTTAGTACAAAATTAAAAATTTAGTACAAAATTGAAAATTTAGTGCAAAATTGAAAATTTAGTACATAATTGAAAATTTAGTACAAAATTGAAAATTTAGTACAAAATTAAAAACTTAGTACAAAATTGAAAATTTTTTAGTACATAATTGAAAATTAAGTACAAAATTGAAAATTAAGTACAAAATTGGGAATTTGTTACAAAAGTGAAACTTAAAAAATTAAGAATTTAGTAAAAATTTTAAATTTAGTGCATAATTAAAAATTAGTACGAAATTCAAATTTTAGTACAAAATTAAAAATTTAGTACAAAATTGAAAATTTAGTACAAAATTGAAAATTTAGTACAAAATTGAAAATTTAGTACAAAATTGAAAATTTAGTACAAAATTTAAAATTTAGTACAAAATTAAAAACTTAGTACAAAATTGAAAATTTAGTACAAAATTGAAAATTTACTACAAAATTAAAAATTTAGTACAAAATTTAAAATTTAGTACAAAATTGAAAATTTAGTACAAAATTGAAAATTTAGTACAAAATTTAAAATTTAGTACAAAATTTTTACGAATTCAGAATTTAGTACAAATTTGAGAATTTAAAACAAAATTAAACTTATTTTTCCTTTTTATCCCTTATTTTTGTAGTTGCAATTATTGGATCATAGTAAACGTGACGACGAAGACGAAAGATCTCTGCGGCGCAGTACTATGGCAGCTTCACACTCTTCAGTAGCTGTTGCCTCATCGGGCAGTGGCAGTCATATGCTAGCTACTAGCAGCAGTATGGGCAATGTTTACAATGGCAATACACATGCCAACAGAGACTTTATAAATCATGAGTCCCTAACAACTGCAGCTCACTCGCCCACTTCGTCCAATGCGAATCATAAAAATATGGGTAGTAGTGGCGGTGGCGGCGGCAGTAGCAGTGGTGTAATGGGCAATCGTATTATAACCAACACCAATAGTCCCTGTCTAAATAATTTCCTCTTTCCCATACTCTCTGATGTGAGTTTTAAAATAAGAATTCATGAAAAGAAGAAAACGATTTTAATTTTATTTATTTCTTAATGATTACAGATACAACGTAAATATAGCAGTAATTCCAGTAAAAATATGAATGTTTTGGACATAGCCGATTTAAAATCGGTATTTGAATTGGCCGAACGCAGTCGTCCTGGCGTAAGTGATCTGTTTCTCAAAGAAATTATACACAAACTAGTACCAGGTTATTCGGAAACACGTATTAATAATATTATGGATAGAGCAATTAGGTGAGTTTTTATCATTTTGTTTTTATATTGTTGTGGTTTTAAGGAAAGTTTTTATTTTTAAATTGTTTGTTAGAGATATGCTGTTATCTCTTTATCTAGTCTTTAGTTTACTAATCTATTTTATTTGTTTTTTCTTTTATTTTCTTTTTAGAAACAAAAAGTAATTTCAAAGCCTCAACGTCTACTGTCTCTAGAGCTTGTTGTGGATTTTATGTTATTCCTTCTTTACGTTTTTTTTTTTTATAAATATATATATAAATAATATTTTTTCCTGTTAGTTTTTCACCCCTGTTATGTTAAATTATATTAAAAAAAAAGAACCCAAAACTTTCCTAACACTTCCACAATTTCCGTATTGTAAAAAAGAAATATTGAAAATTTATCTTGAAAAAAAAAAGAGAAAATTAAATTAAAATTTTAAATTCCCATAAAAAAACTAGTGTGCAAATTGCTAAAAAAAATACAGCAAATAAAAAATAGACAAAAAAGAAACCCACAAAATGAAACATTTAAACTCCCCTTAAAAATAAACCAATTGTCCTGTTAAATCTTAAAACAAATCCTGCAAATTAATATTAAATCTTGTAAAAGATTATTAACAGAAATATTTATTACTATACCATAGTTATCGTAAATTTAAACAACCATAACAAACAGAAAAAAAGTATAAACATTATTACAATAAAAACAACAATAAATTATTACTAACAAAATACAATTGCATAAAACCATTAACAAAAATGTGATCCTTCTTTTTTAACAAAGAAACGATCACTTTTTTCTTTTTTGGACATAATGATTGATTTGTAATGTAGAAAAACATATTGAATGATTAAGAAATAGTACAGAAATCAAACAAACTATCTATATCTATAAACAAGAAAACAACAACAAAACACACACATACACAATGTTATTAGACTTAAACAAGAAAATTAATATATATAATATAAAAAAAAATCATAAAACAATAAAAAAAACAAATAAATATATACATACATATATAAACTGTGGGTCTAGTATTTATTTAAGCGGAACAGGTGGGATACCAATTCTCATTCGAATTGCAATTTAGTACTAAATATTGAAATTGGTCTAAATTTTCAGTTTTTTGCTATATTTATCGTTGTTTAGTAAATTTGCAATTTTGTACTAAATCTTAAATTTTGTACTAAAATTTTAATTTTGTACTAAAATTTGATTTTTGTACTAAAATTTTAATTTTGTACTAAAATTTTAATATTGTATTAAAATTTTAATTTTGTACTAAACCTGAAAATTTGTACGAAATTTTCAATTTTGTACGAAATGTTCAATTTTGTACTAAATTTCCCATTTTATACTAAATTTTCAGAAAATTTTGTACTAAATGTTCTATTTTGTATTAAATTTTCAATTTTGTATTAAATTTTTAAATTTTCTATTTTGTATTAAATTTTCTATTTTGTATTAAATTTTCAATTTTGTATTAAATTTTTAAATTTTGTACTAAATTTCAATTTTGTACTAAATGTTTAATTTTGTACTAAAATTTAAATTTTGTTCTAAAATTTCAACTTTGTACTGAAATTTCAATTTTGTATCAAAATTTCTATTTTGAACCAAATTTTAAATTTTGTACTAAATTTGAATTTCTGCTCTAAAATTTCCATTTGCATCAAATTCTCAATTTTGGATTAAATTTATAATTTCGTACTAAATCGCAATTTGTACTAAATGTCATATTAATCAAAATTTTGTGCTAAATTCTCAATTTGGTACTGATTTAATTTTCAATTTTCCCAATTTTGTACTAAATCCTCATTATATTTCTCTATGTGGAACTAAAATTTCCAACATTTCTTAAAAGTACAATTTCTTCTTCCACTTCTTCCCTGAAAAGTAAATATTATTAAGTCATGAGGTGTTAGAGGAACCCAGAGAAATTGTATCGATTCTGTCGGCCTCAAGCATAGTATATTTTACTGAGCAATTCAAAATAGACCAAAGATTTGAGATATTCAGTCAAAACTTGTTCTATTTATTTGTGTGGTCGAATTAGTTCATAATCTAAAAGAAGAAATAACAATTCTGAGAATTTAAGTTTGAAATAGATTCCGCTAGTTAGAAAATTGTTTGGTTTAGGCAGTTACAACAACAACACATGATCAGACTTGGGTGCCTCCAGTAGGTTTGTTTTGAAATCTCAAATTTCTTGAGACTTCTTCCTTAAAAAGTAGATATTATTAAGTCATCAGTTGTTAAAGGACGCTTAAGAAATTGTGCTGATTCAGTAAGTCTCAAGTATAGTACGATGCCATTCAAGTTAGACCAAAGATTTTAGATATTCAGTCATAACTTGATCTATTTGTGTGGTCGAATTAGTTCATAACCCAGCAAAAAAGGGTGGAAAAAGAAGTAGAATTTTCATAGATTTGGCTGCTACCAGTCCCTCAGTTCGTAGGTCATGGTTTCGTAGAGAACATAACAGACCTTCGGATCTAATGTAACTACATTACATTAAACTATAAACTCTAAGCAGATAGTTGGTTGGCCTGACGTCAAATCTTTTTGGCCCAAATTCATTATTCATAATTTCATCATTTAATGAACATATTTACACTGTACAACGTGTAGTACCTGCATGTGTATATCAAGACATGTTGCTAATCTATTGAAAACTAAATAATAAATTTAATACAAATTTGTTTATCTTTAAATAAAAAACATGTGTATTTTTTCTTTATTTAAAATTTTCTTAAACATTTTTTTCATTTCTTTGTAAACACTATTTGTACAAAATGCGGTAGTATTTAACACGTGGAATACTTTTCTAACTTAACTTTAAACTAATAGTCTTTCAATTTCTTGCTGGATTGAAGTGATTTGAGACTTCAATTGAGAACCCTCATTGGTGGTCACAGAGCAAGCGACAATGGGGCGAGAAACACCACAGGCGCGGCCCAAAGCCTGCTTGGAACGGACGAAAATGTAGGGAACATTCTTATCTTCACACAACAAAGGTAAATGCAAAAGAATTTCAATGGGTTCGGTATCAGCAGCCATGACAATGATATCGGCCAAACCACGATTCAAAGTTTTGGTGGCTTCGTTGGCACCCTTGCGCAACTGGTTGTAGTTCAAGGCCTGTTGCAATAGGTTCATAATCTTAGCGGTCAATTGGGCATCAGCCAAGGGGAAAGCTTTGGAGTTAACTTCTTCGGTCTATAAGAAATTAAGGAAAGATTTGAGGGTTAAGAAAATCAAAATGTTAACAAAAAATGTTTGTTTAAAAACTTACCATGTTGTTAATTTAGTTTTTAGGAGTTTTTTTAAGTAAATTTGTTATTTTTGTAAAATAAACTTTAGAGAAACCTCTCTGCTTGCTGCTTCACTGAGGATCTTTTGGGAAATACGCATGAAAAACGAAAACGTTTTCTAAAAAACAAATACACGTGTTCAGAGCCCTGCGCTGACAAATATTAACGGCGGCGGCGACTGACACTAAATATGTCGGCGGCGGCTTAAAATCTACTGTAAGCCGGCTAAGTTTTCAACTACGTTTAGTTTTTAAATTTTCAACGATTTTAAATAAAAACGGAATCCGAGAGATCAGAAAGTGGGATTTTGGAAGCAAATATATTGTTTATAACAACAAAACGTATCAAGCTCAAAAGTTGTGTGAGAAATTATGCAGGGATGAATAAAAAATTCTTCAAAATTAAAAACAAATACTTTCTCCAAGTTTTACGTGGATCTGCCGATATTTAACCCTATCCTCCATATAAAACGTAAAAACAAAGATATTTTATTTGTTTATTTACTAGCTATACCCAGTGTGCTGTGCTACCCTAA
Organism: Lucilia sericata; assembly: GCF_015586225.1. Lineage (NCBI taxonomy): Eukaryota > Metazoa > Arthropoda > Insecta > Diptera > Calliphoridae > Lucilia > Lucilia sericata. The sequence continues at coordinate 103,751 of NW_023995464.1, read as the reverse complement.
AAGCAATATAAATAAGAAATCCAGTCAACGATTTTGATGATTCTAACTACAATGTTTTTCCAGGTATACAATTTGTTACATATGGGAGATTCCACGCAAATTATTGCAATTTCTCTAAATGTTCTTCAGTAAAATTTGAAGATTCTAGCTCTAATAGTTTCTCAGATATACGAATTTTTCTATTTAATTCATATGGGAGCTCCAAGCCCCCCAGATGAAAGTCCGCCCTTTTTTCTCCAAAATGTTCAGATGAATATTAATGTTTTTGAATGTTCTCTGGTTTAAAAGTTACATGGGGTGCAAAAGAAGTAATAAATTACAGTTTTTAATCGTTTAGCACCAATATTTTGCCCAAACAACATCTACATACCTAGCCAGGTAAGGATATATCCTCTAGGTCCGTGAAGACATTCTCTACAAAGCTATAAATTTGTATAAAAGGCGGCTTAACAATTGTTTCTTGTAAATATTCGGCCACCATAGTGTTTGGAGGCAACAAGAGCTTCACTGAAAGGCACACCAGGCAGACATCGCGCTCTATTATGGGTGTATGGTAGTGATTCTGCTGAGATCAATGGTATAATAATAAATATGTATCCCAAGGATACCCCTTGAATACGGCAATCAGCTTCCGTCCATTGCCTCTAGGTGATAATATACCATGTCACCACTAGCCGACCGACCACCACCCGCCTAGGCAACCAGGAAGGTATATAATTGCCACTCTCTTGTGGGCATTCTTCCAGGAGACCATCATGATGCCTCATCTTTCTTGAAAATAAAGACGTTCTTTATAGACCAATAAATAATTAATTAACACCATTACTTCCAAATACGCCAAATCTTCTAGCCGCCTGGAAAAACATTTTCATCATAGTCATTAACAATTTATCTAAATTAAACCAAACACTTGCTGTTTCTTTACACAATGACCCTCGGTATAGTAGTATAGCAATCTTATTAATTTCAATTGTTAGTAAAAAAAACTATTTTTTTATTTAAAGAATATCATTTCTGTCATTTTAGATTTTTGCACACACACAACAGCAGATTTTTTTTTTTTTTTCAAATAAAAAATGCAGAAAACAGTTTGGCGCGAAAAATTCTAGCAGAATTTCTTTTCGCAGTCGGCAGAATTGACATCAACTGCACTTCCCATTTAAAATACACATGTTCGATATCCTAGGCCTTTACGGTATGACATACCAGTAATGTAAAAAGCTGTAGCTCCGTTGACGTCAACGAAGCTGGTTTGAAATAAAAGCAGCGACTCGAATTAGGCGCGTAAAGCACGAGAATATCTGAGGCGAAGAATATACATCGAACGTTGTAGAACACCGTCCAAATTTCAATGAGCGGCTTATTATTAGATAAAAGAAAACGTGCTTAAATGAAAACAAATTAATTTTATATTGTAAAATTCCATAAATTTGGCGAAAGTGTTCTGTAAATTGTACAAAATATGGCGAAATTTTCAAGCCGTATTAAGCGGAAAAATTTTCGGCGACGACGGCTTTGACATTTTGTTCGGCGGCTAGGCTTAGTCGGCTTAAGCCGAATCGGCGCAAGTCTCTGCACCAGAGATACAAGCCGATGGGAAATGATCGGCGGCGGCTAAATTGTCGGCTCAATTTAACTTTTTCTTTAGAAATTGACCTTATAAGGTTTATTATATTGAAAAATCTTTGTATAATAGTCTGTTACATAGAAACCTGTCTCTATATAAGTTTTTTTTCTGCAGAAAATGGACATTTATAGTAGTTTTCACTAATTTAATATTAGCACAATATTGTGTGGCAATTCTTTTCAATTTGCCATAAGAATTTGAAATAGTGGCAACTCCGTTCAATTTGGTGAAATTATGTTCTGAAATACATGTGTGATTATAATCTTTATCAGCGGCTACGCTTAAGCTGGCTTAGCTTTTGAGCCGAAAGAAGTCGGCGGCGGCGCGGCTTGCAAAATATTACCGGCGGCCAGCCGCCGCAGATTTGAGCCGTCTCGGCTTGTATCTCTGCTCTGCACGTCTTTTTATTTTTAGTTACTAACAAGAACTAGGCAACACTTTTTTCAAGAGATATATATATAAAAGTAAAGTGATATACAAAAGCTGCTTGCTATACAAAAACATACATCCCTGCTTTAGACAGGGTTGCATTTTCTTTTATTAGAATGTGTTGTAAAGAAAATTATGATAAATTTTTAGGGGAAATCGAATGAAGGAGAACTTCTTATCGTTTTTCTTTTCAGTTTTCTGTCTGTATTCCGAAGCTTGACATGTCGTAACGGGTTCGCGGATTTTTGTAAAGTGTAATAATTTTTTTTCTCCAACTAATAAAGATACAAGAAAAAAATAAATTTTCAATAGAAAAAGAAAATATAATTAAACTACAATTAATTACAAAACAAATTATTGTATTTAATTTTAAGTTGCAATATATAAGTCGCACATCATTTTTATATATACAAACAACAACTCAGTGAAATCTAATAAAATTTATTAAAAAGTAACAAGTTTAATTTATAACAAAAGTAAAAAAAAAAGGTTCGTACAAATTGGAAGAAACATTTTTGTGCTCTAATTGGATTTAAGTGGAATTTTTCTTCTTATACGAACAGAAAAAAAATCGATTATTCAATAGCAAATGCAAATAAAAATGAAAAAACGTAATACCACATAAAATTTAATGAAAATATTGTTAAAATTTTAGTAATAATAAAAATAAATTTCAATTAGTTTTTGAAAGAAAAAAGAAAATTTTGTGTAGAAAAAAAATCGAGGCTAAATTAGTTGAAAAATGTGTACATAGCGAAAATATAATGAACATAAAAAAATGATAATCATGCACATACACACACATACATACAAACTTCCTTTACGCAGTCATTCGTTTAGAAAAAAATCGTAATAAAACGAGTACGAGAATAAAATGAAAAAAGAACAAGCAACAGCCACAAAAGTAATAAAATAATAAAAAAATATATATTAACTGCTAAATAATACAAACAAGTGTTTGCAAAGAAAATCAAATGATAAAAATATAACAAAATGTAAAAAATTAGTTTTATTACGAAATCTAAACAAAAGCTTTTAAGGGAAAATTTTATTTTTTTTTTACATTTGGCGCAATAATAAAATAACTGTAGTTTATTGATCAGCTGTTTTGTAAAAAAAAGTTAATGTATCAAAATCAATAGAATAAAATAGGGTTCTATAAATTGATTTACGAATAATCGTCATTTTGTAGAAAAGTCGAAGTCGAATTCTAAATAAGTCGAAGAAATAAATAAAGTTGAAAATTTTTGGAAAAGCTGACAATTATAAAAGTCGGATAAAGTCTTATTAAAAAAAGTTTTAAATGTCGTAAAATCTACTTCTCGTAAATTAAAACAGTCGAAAAATTGTCGTTTTTTATGATTATAGTTATTAAATGTTTTTTCTTAGAATTCAAATAAAAAATTTTGTTTATTCATAAAAACTAGTTACATAACATTTTTGTTACATTTTTATAAACTTTAATTATAAATTTAGTAACGATTTCTTTTGTAAAAATATTAAAATTTAACGAAAGTTTTGCATAACAATTTCTGCTACTTTTTTCGTACTTTTTCTCGTCTAACTAGCAACATTGACATCACTTAACTAAGAATGACAAGTGTGTAAAGAAGAAAAAAATGTGTGAGCAAAATTAGTTTGTGTGGAAGTGTGTGTGTATGTAACAAAAAATGTAAACTACAAAAATAAACACTTGTTCATTCTACAACAACAACAAAACAAAAAGAGAAACAAAGATTGACTAATTGGAAACTGCAATTTACTTGACATTTCTGTTTATTGGAATGAAAAAAAAAACAACAACAAAAATAATCAAAGAAAATTATTCATAATCTTATTTCTTTTTTTTTTTCTGTTCTCATTATAGTTAAAATTAAAATTGCAAAATTATAAAACAGTGTTTAAAATAAATTAAATAATAAGCTAAAAAGTGTAAAAAAATTAAAGAAAGAATCTTCCTTAAAAACGAAAAAAAAAAAAACACAATAACATATAACTTATATCCGCCTGAAAATTGCTATAATTTATAATAGTTCTCAAAAGCAGCGTTTGTCCTCCCTACGCTGTTGTCAAAAAAAGAAAAAAGCCAAAAAACTATTAAAAAATCAATAATTTTGCTTCTCGAGGTTTTTTGAAAAATTTCCAAAATTGCGAAACATATTTTAAGCTTTTTAAAAAAGAAAAAAACTCCTCAAACATCTAGTGCAGCGGGCGAGGACAATACAAAGAGCACACAGCAGCAGGAGTCGTCCACACAGCTAGCCAAGCAGCTTGAGCCAAGCAGTCCAGGCGCGTCGTCTAGCAAATCGTCGCCATCGCTGACGGCCAATAAATTGGACTCTGCCACTGCTCGGCCGCAGGCATCGTCCACTTCACCCTCTCAATCATCGTCGTCGTTGCTGCAGCAAAAATCCAGCAAAATAACTCCGCCTACAGGTGCACACTCCGCCTCAACTTCGTCACTTACTAACGCCCAGGCAGCAAACGCCAGCGATAGTTCGGACGCCCCTCAAGTGTCTGCCACAGCAACCTTTCGTCTATCAGCGCTTACCGGTACCATCTCGAAAATGGGTAACAACGCCACGACATCCAACAAGAAGGTTGATGCTGCCGAAACCGTCAAGGAGTTTCTCGAACAGGCCAAAGAAGAATTTGAAGAGAAATGGCGCCGCAATCCCACAAATACCGCCTGTCTCGATGACTTCGAACGCATCAAGACCTTGGGTACGGGCTCTTTTGGTCGCGTCATGATAGTACAACACAAGCCGACAAAAGACTATTACGCCATGAAAATACTCGACAAGCAGAAGGTCGTCAAACTAAAGCAGGTCGAACACACACTCAACGAGAAGCGTATTCTGCAGGCCATACAATTTCCCTTCTTGGTTTCCCTACGCTATCATTTTAAGGACAACTCCAACCTCTACATGGTGCTGGAGTATGTACCCGGCGGTGAGATGTTCTCGCATCTGCGCAAAGTGGGTCGTTTCTCGGAGCCCCACTCGCGCTTCTACGCAGCCCAGATCGTACTCGCCTTTGAGTATTTGCACTATCTCGACTTGATATATCGTGACTTGAAGCCTGAGAATCTGCTTATCGACTCACAGGGCTACCTCAAGGTAACCGATTTTGGTTTTGCCAAACGTGTCAAGGGTCGCACTTGGACTCTTTGCGGCACACCCGAATACCTCGCCCCTGAGATTATTCTCTCGAAGGGCTATAACAAGGCCGTCGATTGGTGGGCCCTCGGTGTACTCGTCTATGAAATGGCCGCTGGCTATCCACCCTTCTTTGCCGATCAACCCATACAGATTTACGAGAAAATCGTATCGGGTAAAGTGCGTTTTCCCTCACACTTTGGCTCTGATCTAAAGGATCTGTTGCGCAACCTGTTGCAAGTGGATCTGACCAAACGCTATGGCAATTTGAAGGCCGGCGTTAACGATATTAAAAATCAGAAATGGTTTGCCTCCACAGATTGGATAGCGATCTTCCAGAAGAAAATTGAGGCACCATTTGTGCCACGGTGTAAAGGACCCGGTGATACCAGTAATTTCGATGATTACGAGGAAGAGGCGCTGCGGATCTCAAGCACCGAAAAGTGCGCCAAAGAGTTTGCTGAATTCTAATTGTATTCTTTTATTTATTATTATTATTATTATTGTTTCTTTACTAAAAAAACAACAAAACAAACCAAAACCAACGTACGTTCGTGCATTCTCATCACACCTGGTTGTTCGCCCCGCTCGTTCGTTCGCTCGCTCGTACGTCCGTCGTCGTCGTAGTTCGTAGTTTTGTGCATTAAAAAAAAAAAATAATAATAAAAATACGCGTTGCGTTCGTTTCATTGTTTCATTAACTATAAAACATAAAACTAAGCAAATAATAACAATTAATTAAAAATTACACCTAAAAACAAGAATTAGTAATAATTAAAAATGTGAAAAATAAACTTAATTATTTTCCGTTCGATCCGTTGGTAAATACAAAATAATAATAAAAATGTTTATAATAAATAAGAGAGACAAGTGTTTTTTTTAAAAAGTGTCGTTTAATTATTTTTTTATTTAAAAACTTTCGGTTCGGTTAACTAAATTCCTAGCATAAAGAATCTAGAACAAATTGAAAACATTAACACTTCCAAACAAATAAAAGAACTTTCACAACCGCCAAACATCAAACTGAATTTCATTATAACTACAACAGCTGGTTAACTCCAGTACTAATACTGGAGGTTTATTAAAGCTGCAGTGGGGATTAATATTATTAAACCCAAAATCTTGGATTAAACTTTTATCATCATTATCATCAACATTAAATTTAGCAGTTAAAGTCAAATTCAACCTCCTCAACGTCATTTATAACAGCCTTCATCAGCATTATCATCAATATATAACTATATGGTGAGTTTTTCCTATTAAATTCTAAATTCTATTTATACACTCCTTTCATTTATTTCATTTGCATGTATATTATTGTTGAACTTTTTAATATAATAATTACCATATTTATGTTTATAATTTGTTGGTGTCTTTGTAATAATTTTGTTGTATTTTTAATCATATTAATGTCATTTGTTTTATAATCCATTAATAGCTATTTGTGTGTTCACTTTTGTTTTATTGTATATTATTTTTGCTACTTTTGACTTTGATTACGCATTTGTAATTTATTGGATTGGTTAAGGGTAATAGCAATTTCGTTTAGTTTTTGTTTATAAGCAACAATATAGATCACTTTTGTGACTTGTTCCTAATATCCTTTAAATTATATCAAATTGTACATAATTTCATTAAACTTGTTTAATCGGTCCAATATCGCATATGTTGGACGACTTTTATCTTAGGAATTGTCTTTAAAGTAAATATTTTTCTGTCTGCAATGTTTTTTTCACCTTTTGCTCTCGTGAGAGCCTCATTTAGACCATTCTAGAGTGACTAAATATTGATTGAATCAAATAACTGACGGAATTTACTTGGAAAATGACAAATAATATGTTCACCTTAAAAATTCACGGTTTATTGTTCGTTATAGAATTCTTTAGTCTTTAGCGTATACAAAATGATAATACGTTTATTTTTTGGATTTTTCAACTTTGACTATGTTTAGAACCTATGACGTCTCTGCATATCTTGCCAGAGCGGATTTAGAATTTTCACACAAAAAGAGATTTATGCATAGAATGAATACATAACATCTCCTAATTCCTTAGTTTTCAAGTTATTTTGCAATATTTTGAACTGCTACTCAAAGTAACCGCTTATACGAAAGTTTCCTCAACACGAGATATGACAATCACGAACATGATCTTGAAAAGATCGATCATATCTCCTAGTATTTCTACTTTTTAGCAATGTCAGAAATCATTTTGTTTGTAACCACTATCATAACAGCCCCATTAAGACCTATGCCTATGCCATTCGTAAAGTAAAGTACCCATGGTAATGGATATACAACAGATCTATAAAGTTCTCGCTGTATATGGAATGTTTTAGTTAGTTCGTCTGTAATATTATATAGTTTTTTTTAGATTGACATGTTAAAAGAACAACTCTAGGTTCAAATGATTTGTCATCAACTTCCACTTTTGATCTTGTCTTATAGACAGCTGATATAAATTTGACAGCAGGTTCACTGTCATAACATATTGAGATGTTTCTAATGTAAATCTTAACAGTCTACTGTTGGGAGATTATTTGTAGACTTCAGGTCATGCAAATATGATCTTTAAAAGATCGATTAAATCTCCTAACAATACCAGCCATCAAAATGTTATGTTACTCGTAATGAATCTATAAAGTTCTTGTTATATATATAGTAGTAGATGTTTTTTTGTCAGTTCGTCTGTAATATTATTATAGGGTTCGTAAAAAATTCCACCAAATTCCTTCTACCTTTTGCAAATAGCTCCGTCCATGCTCAAGCTACGACCAAATTCTTCCTAAAACAACTCTTGTTCAATACTTCTTCTGCCAAAACTTTGCATCGCTCATAAATCTCTTCTAGTTACTGATCAAATTTGATCTATATAAGTTTTTTTGGAATAATATTATTTACTTTTACTGACAGTCTGTGGGGACCTCCCATATGAGATCTTCCGTAAATTTCTGATCGTTTGATCTTGCTCGCTTTTCCTTTTAAACATTTAATTGCTTTTAATTTGTTTACTTTAAATTATTTTAATTTTATTACACATATTATTTATATTTTTTTGTTAAATTTTTTTTTTATTATTTTTACTGAATAAAATCTAATTTAATTAATATAATTTAAGTTTTATTGTTTTATTTTGATTATCTTAATTGACAAGTAACATTAATTTCAATTTCAATTCCAATTAACATGCATTTATAGCTTTTTGATAGAATTGTTTAGTTTTTATTTAAATTAAAATGAAATGTGAAATTTTTAATCTGAATTTTAATAACAAAATGAATTTTGAAAGGGAATTTGAGAAAAACGAATTTCTCTTATAACTTACTCATAGTTAAGGCATAAGCCTAGATTATTAAGGGTCCTAGTGTTACTAGTCTTGTTTTACTGCTTTAAGAAAAGAAATTCTGGCAAAGTTACCGACCAATTAAGACTATTGAAAATAAACCGAAATCTTTTATCTCATTTTTTTCCAAAAAGTTGTTAAAAATATAAACACTTTCATTTATATTTATTTGATTTTTTTGCTCAACCCCTTTAACAACTGGTTTAAAACTTAAATCATATTTTTTTTTCGTTTAGTTTTCAGTTTAACGTTTTTTTTATAAATTTTTTTATTAATGTCTGTTTTTTTTATTTGTTAAACGAAACGCGTTTAGAATTTGTTATTAATTGCCAATTTCATTTGCTTGCTGATTTTTATTTCAATTTTATTATTACTTTATTATTATTTGTTGTTGTTTTTATTGTTATTTTATTTAATTTTTTTGGTTTGTTTTCAATATGTATTTATTTGTCTAAGTTTATTTGAGGGCACTGTTACAAGGTTTTTATTTAGTTTTTTTTTTATAAAATACTTGTTTTCATATTTGTTTGATTTGATAATACAAAAATCAACAAAAATGGTTTAAGTATGACTTAAATAAGTATTAAATATAGACAAATATGAAATTTTGCATTAAGCTATTGAAAGTAATTTTTATGGAGTACAGACACAGGAATTTAAAGGTATTACTTATAATTAAGGCAATGTGTGTTTAGGAAATATGAGTAGTTTAAACTTTAAAACTTGTAGAATTCTTTATCAGAATCAGAAGATGAATGGTTTTCGTTTATGTAATAGTCTTTCTTGTTGTACTAAAGTTAGATTGGTTCCTCGAATGACCCCCCAGAAGAACTGTTTTGCCAGCAAGACGTTAGTTAGTTATTTAGTTAGTTAGTTATTTAGTTAGTTAGATAGTTAGTTAGTTAGTTTAGTAAATTAGTTAGTTAGTTAGTTAGTAATTAGTTAGTTAGTTAGTTAGTAGTTAGTTAGTTAGTTAGTTAGTTCGTTAGTTAGTTAGTTAGTTAGTTAGTTAGTTAGTAGTAAGTTAGTTAGTTAGTTAGTTAGTTAGTTAGTTAGTTAGTAGTTAGTTGTTAGTTAGTTAGTTAGTTAGTTAGTAGTTAGTTAGTTAGTTAGTTAGTAGTTAGTTAGTTAGTTAGTTAGTTAGTTAGTAGTAGTTGTTAGTTAGTTAGTTAGTTAGTTAGTTAGTTAGTTAGTTAGTTAGTTAGTTAGTTAGTTAGTAGTAGTAGTAGTTAGTTAGTAGTTAGTTAGTAGTTAGTTAGTAGTTAGTTAGTTAGTTAGTTAGTTAGTAGTTAGTTAGTTAGTTAGTTAGTTAGGTAGTTAGTAAATTAGTTAGTTAGTTAGTTTTAGTAGTTAGTAGTTAGTTAGTTAGTAGTTAGTTAGTAGTTCGTTAGTTAGTTAGTTAGTTAGTTAGTTAGTTAGTTAGTTAGTTAGTTAGTTAGTTAGTAGTTAGTTAGTTAGTTAGTTAGTTAGTTTAAGTTAGTTAGTTAGGTAGTTAGTTAGTTAGTTAGTAGTTAGTTAGTTAGTTAGTTAGGTAGTTAGTTAGTAGTTAGTTAGTTAGTTAGTAAGTATTAGTAGTAGTTAGTTAGTAGTTAGTTAGTTAGTAGTAGTTAGTTAGTTAGTTAGTAGTTAGTTAGTTAGTTAGTTAGTTAGTTAGTTAGTTAGTTAGTTAGTAGTTAGTTAGTTAGTTAGTTAGTTAGTTAGTTAGTTATTTAGTTAGTTAGTAGTTAGTTAGTTAGTTAGTTAGTAGTTAGTTAGTTAGTTAGTTAGTTAGTTAGTTAGTTAGTTAGTTAGTAGTTAGTTAGTTAGTTTAGTTAGTTAGTTAGTTAGTAGTTGTAGTTAGTTAGTTAGTTAGTTAGTTAGTTAGTTAGTAGTTAGTTAGTTAGTTAGTTAGTAGTTAGTTAGTAGTTAGTAGTTAGTTAGTTAGTAGTTAGTTAGTTAGTTAGTTAGTTAGTTAGTAGTTAGTTAGTTAGTTAGTTAGTTAGTTAGTCGTTAGTTAGTTAGTAGTTAGTTAGTTAGTTAGTTAGTTAGTTAGTTAGTTACTAGTTAGTAGTTAGTTAGTTAGTTAGTAGTTAGTTAGTTAGTTAGTTAGTTAGTTAGTTAGTTAGTTAGTTAGTTAGTTAGTAGTTAGTTAGTTAGTTAGTAGTTAGTTAGTTAGTTAGTTAGTAGTTAGTTAGTTAGTTAGTTAGTTAGTTAGTTAGTTAGTTAGTTAGTTAGTTAGTTAGTAGTTAGTTAGTTAGTTAGTTAGTTAGGTAGTTAGTTAGTTAGTTAGTTAGTTAGTTAGTTAGTTAGTTAGTTAGTAGTTAGTTAGTTAGTTAGTTAGTAGTTAGTAGTTAGTTAGTTAGTTAGTAGTTAGTTAGTAGTAGTTAGTTAGTTAGTTAGTTAGTTAGTTAGTTAGTTAGTTAGTTAGTAGTTAGTTAGTTAGTTAGTTAGTTAGTTAGTTAGTTAGTTAGTTAGTTAGTTAGTAGTTAGTTAGTTAGTAGTTAGTTAGTTAGTTAGTTAGTTAGTTAGTTAGTAGTGTTAGTTAGTTAGTTTAGTTAGTAGTTAGTTAGTTAGTTAGTTAGTAGTTAGTTAGTTAGTTAGTTAGTTAGTTAGTAGTTAGTAGTTAGTTAGTAGTAGTTAGTTAGTTAGTTAGTAGTTAGTTAGTTAGTAGTTAGTTAGTTAGTTATTTTTGTTCTTTCTTTTCTTTTGTTGTTTTTTCTTAGTTGTAGTTTTTCGTTCTTTCTTTAGTGTTAGTTGTCTTTGTTAGTTAGTTTTCTTTTTTCTTTCGTTCTTTGTTTTTTCTTTCGTTTTTTTTGTTGTTTTAGTTAGTTTCGTTAGTTCGTGTTAGTTAGTAGTTATCTTTCTTGTTAGTTAGTTAGTTTCGTCTGTCTAGTTATAGTTCTAGTTAGTTTTCGTTCTTTGTTCTTTCGTTGTTGTGTTATTTAGTAGTTGTTAGTCTTTCTTTTTCGTTAGTTAGTCTTTATGTATCGTTCTTTCTTTGTTGTTGTTCGTTAGTTAGTTAGTTCGTTAGTAGTTCGTTAGTTAGTGTCTAGTTAGTTAGTTCTTTAGTAGTAGTTGTTCGTTAGTATTTGGTGGTTGTAAGTATTTTTTATTGCCATTAATACCTTTAAATATCTGCTTATAAAACGTCATATAATGGACAACTACTCGACCGTCATTATCTCCCTTAAACAACACGTTGGTTTGTGTAATTAAAAATAAACTGAAATTAAAGTTGTCACATTTTATTTACTGTTATGTTTTTAGGGCAAACCTGCTGGGTTTTGTGCGTACATAGTAGTTCTAAACTATTATCAACAACTCGTGTTCACTTTTAAAAGGGTTTTCCTTTAAGAGCAATTAATAAAAATACAATCAATGTCAATTGTTCAAATGTAAGCTGAAAAAAGCTCAGAAAAAAGTAAATAGATAACGGTGGATATAATTTTTAATGAATCGGGCAAGTAAATTGTTTGAATTCCTTGACTTTAGCAACTCTAGGAAACAAGTCTTAGGCTGTTAAATGGCATGTTTGTCTGTCCTTCCATTTAGTTTGACTTCTTCTTTGACGGAATACTGGAATAAGAGCATTATGTTCATCTTTAATGAAATAATGTGATAATTTTTAAAAGTTCTTGAAGTTTTCAATTGTCAAAGTATTACGAAGCCAACTTCAATGCTATTCGAAACATAATCATATTTTGTGGCTTTTAATGGAAAACCTGCTATTTTTATGGATCTGTTATATTTGTGTTTGTAATTGGGCTTCAGTGAACTGTAAACAGTAATTAGTCACACGTTACAGTTACAAGTTAATTTTAGTTTTACGCTACTGAATAATTTTCCTTTTCAAGAAGGAAATTGTTTATGTTTTAATTAATTTTTGCTGTAAATAGGAAAATTATCCATCTAAAAAGTTCCAATAAAAAAGAAGTACTTTTTAAGATAATTTCTATTAAAGTTAAAATTTTCCTTCAAACATGGAACTTTTGAAAAGAATTTATCATTTTTATTTTTTCGCAATTGTTCTTGCCATAGTACTATATGTTGAGAATATATAAATGAAGGATATTTTATTAAAACCATATTGCCCCTATTTAGCCTTTAGTAACAATCATATGTTACTATTTCACTAACCTTGACAGTACATCTATATTTGTTTTCTTTCAATTGTTGTCTCTTTAGTTTAACCTTAAAGTTTGTATTTGGCAAATTCAAAAAAACAAAACCAAAAAAATACTCTAAAGTACCATAAATGATATACACACAAGTACACAGCAGTAGGTAGGGTGTTAAGAAAATCGTTTAAGTAAAAAGTTGACATAATAACTACACGCACTTATACAAACTAAAAACTTAAAACAATAACAACAATATTAGCGTTAACAACAACTAAAACAAAGTGACTGACAGGCAGACAGACAGACAGACAGACAGACAGACAGACAGACAGACAGACAGACAGACAGACATACACACCACTAAACAAAATACTACAATCTTAATTGATTTGTCTCGAGGCTAAATACATAGTTTTTTTAGCCAGTGAGTTGAAATATTTAGAAAGGGTTTTCCATTAAGGGCGGGGCGAAAAGGGAAGTAGAGAAAATAAGTGGGGTTTCTGATTTCCAATTTGAAATCATGAAATTTGATATATTTCATCAGTTCTCTGTTCCTTAGAACGGTTCTTCTGAAAGTTCATATCGCTAAATTATATCTCTATATATCTAATATCATTTCACAATTTACCGATTTCGGAAAAAGTATGTCGTCGATCGTTACAGACTGTTAAAATAATTCGTTATACATTTATTTTATTCGTTCCTGTTAATTCGCAACGCTTACTCAAATGCCTTTATAGTTTCAATGCTATAAGCTAAACCACAGAATTTGGACTAGATCTCTATAAAGAACAAGTTTTCAAGTTAAAGTCTCTGCAATCGGAGAATTTTTGGCTTATCTATGTTCTTTTCCCACATTTCTGCACCAAAAACTCGAATCGAGATAATTTCGGATACCATGTTATGAAGAAACATATTCCAGAGAAAGCTATTTGAATCGATAGAAAAGAACAGTAGTTAGGTGTGTTATGGTGTTATGGATTGTAGCTGATCTTGCAACATTTTGCCGTATCAATTTCGGATTACCTATAATGAAGTGAAACGTTTTCCACAGAAAGCTTTCTAAATCGATCGAAACAAATAGTAGTTGGATGAGTTATGGGTTGGACCATAAAAAGGGAGAGACAAAATTTGCTAACGATAATTTCGAAGCTTATTTTATAGAAAGCTTTTTGAAGCCTTTTTTGCTAATAATATTATAGCTGATCTTGCAACATTTTGCCGTTCGTTGTAATGATACATACTATATTACAACTTTAATACTTGTCTGATGCGTCAAGGTAAAACTTGTTGTAATGATCAAAGTATAACTGGTCTGGATTATGGATTACAAAGCGTTTGAGGCCAAACATTCCCACCATTAATATCTAAATAGTTTTAAACTGATCTTGCAACATTTGTCTTCATTCTAAGCTTTTTTTGAATAGTGCTTGCTTCAAATGACTAAATTTTGTTCGGTACAGTTTAACTGTGATAGTCTGGTCTGAATTTAAACAACTTCTAATGTATGGAACCCTTGTGGCTCCACGAAATACAGAGCATTAGCTTGGCGCCATACATACCAAGCTTTGACATTGATTCATATGTTTGGTTGTGTTTTACATACCAAAGTTTTTAAGTGACAGTTATGATTCGATTAAGGCTTTCAAAATCGATATCTGCGGAATCAATTCAAGAACTTTGCAACTTAAGATCAGCAAAATTGTTTCATAAAAGGCAGAGACACAACACAAAATTTTAAAACTCATAAACATATTTTAAGATATTTGAACCGACATTAATGGAAACCCCTTTTTTACTTCTATATGTTTATATATATGGGGTTTGGGGAGGTTGTGTTTAATGATGGGGCTAGAGCGAAAAAAATACAAAAAAAAACTGAAGAATAAAGTTTTTGGAAAGCTTGAAAAGGGGGCAAAAATTGTAAACGGGTTTATTTATAAGTACATATCTGTGTATCTGTAGACAACAACAATCTGTTATGTTTTCAACTGTTTTCATTTATTTTTTTTTTCGTTTTCAACTGTTTTTATTTTGTTTCCATTCATTCGTTTGTTTTTATCATTTTTGTGGCATACCCTGCCAGCAAATTTGAGTTTAATTTTGGATACATGAACTGAATAGTCACTATAAAGGCTCAATTTTATGTTTCTCAGTGCTAAGTTAAAAAATTTACAAAAACAAAATACAGTACTTTCTAATTTTGATCATAATTTTGTTAAATTTTAGTGCGTTTTAATATACCAAAAGCAAAATTAAATGATAATAAGTAGATAGAATAAAAATTTCAAAAACTAACACTTTTTAATACACTAAGAAGATAGTTTAATGCAGAATCATTCTTGCTCTCAAAATTCAGAAGGAAAAGTGTTTGCACATTTCAGTAAATATATTTATTTCATTGTGATCAGTTGTGTGATATATTGTGAAATTTAGATTTTGTAATAAATTGTGTTAATTTAAAATTTAATATATTTAAAACATAGTTTAATATAAAATAAGCATCAGTGAGGGATTAGTGAGTGCAAAACAGTATAATAAAGGAGAAATAAAAAAAATTATTATAAAGTCGCTTTTATATCATAAAAGAGTATAAAATCATAACACTTTCCAGCTTCTCTATTGTTATGGCAAAACTGGAAATTTACTACATTTACGAAATTTTATGTTATAAAAAAGTGACTTGAAACTGAAACGAAATGGGCACATCAAGTAAGTATTAAACAGGCGGAACAGTTTCTTCCGAACGGGGTCACTTTTCATTCACTCAGATTATATCAAATTAGATTGTTTTAAACATTAAGCTGTAACGTTATGGTTACAATTTGGATAGAAATTGTTGGCAGGGTAAGAATGTATAGAAAGTATCTGTGTGTGTTTCTATTTGCCTGTGTATTTATTTGTATGATTTTTCATGGTTTTAGTGGAATTGTAAATACAGACATTTAATCGATTTTAGGTTCCTTTTGTGGTATTTACGTTTAGGTTTTATATATTTACCAAATAGATTTCTTAACATTTTTAAGTATTTTATTTTTGTTTTGTTCAATTCGTTTTGTAATTTATGTTTATTTTTGCTATTTTAGTCAAAAATTTTCAATTTAAATTTCCATATACAACATTTTTTGCACAATTAAACAAATATGTTAAAAACTTAAAAACAATGTTTAAATTTTGAAAATTTTTTGTACATGTACGCTATGTTACAGACATTTAGCTGGTTCCGCCCCTTTAAGCAAATGTCTAACTGTCACTATAGCTGCCCGTCCGTAAGTCCGTCCGTCCCCAAGATTTTAATATTCATATTTACACGTTTAGCCAAAACATTTAAAACAACCGAAAAACCAACAAAATTTTATGGGAAAAGAATGTCATTGTGTGTAGGTCATATAAAATTAAACATTTTATATGAATATTTGTTGTGTTTTTGTGGCCGTTGTTTTTTTTTTCTTTATTATTTTTTATTTGAATAATAAAAATGCGTGGGTTTTTTTCCAACAATATTATGTGTGTTTTTTTTTTTGCGCTTGTATATATTTTTTTTTCTCTGTCTGCAAATACTTAAGAAAATTTATAATAATTTATATTAATTTTGTTTTTTTTATTCGCATGTTATATTTTATTTTTTAGAAAATGTGTAATAAATAATAAAGGATTTGAAATTTTTGGCATAAAATAAAAAAAAAAAAAAATAGTAAATTTATTTGTTTTTCTTAATTTTTAGTTCAAAAAACTTTGAAAAGTTAATTTTAATTGAATTTTGATTAATGAAAATTTTAATAACGAGAAACTTAATGTGTTGGATATTTGAAGAATAACATTTCTTGACAATGTATTGACAATTTTCTAAAACTTTTATATAATTTAGAACCACTTGTTAAGAAACATTTGTACAAAATTCACCCACAGTTGTTGGGTGATTTGTGCCCGTAATCCTACCTTTGTATGTATGTGTCCACTTAGATTACGTGCCATCAAAATAACATGCTCATTCTTAGAAGGGTTCACTTCCTATTAAGGTTGTCCAATATAATCTGCATTAGTAGTTCTAGTAACGTCTCATTCTAAGTGTCTCTCATTCTAAGTGATTCTTATATAGATTTGCATTAGTTAAGTTAACTTATTCTAGTTCCCTTCCTTTTAAAGCAAATACTGCCGCTCTTTCGTTGCTGATTATTCCCTAGTGGCCTAGTTCCCATATGTGCCGCAAACGTTATTTCTTAGATTCTAATCTTATCATTTTATTTGCCTTTTGACTATCGGTAAATACTTATGTTAAACTCTGTTGGCGCCATATTTATTCTAATCCAGTTCAAACATTTCGTCATTGCAAACTTCTCAAGGGTCTTTCAGGAAAAACGACTCTTTTAGCTAAAGACATTTATCAAGTAGGAGTGAAGTTGGCTTCGCAATTCTTTTACAGTTTAAAAATTCTGGTGAGATACACGCTTTAAGAACGTTAGAAATTAATTAGTTTCGCCGCAAAGTCCTGGTAACTTTCTCTCCATTAAACGGTTCAACGAGAACAATATGCGATTTAAGATCTTCAGACTTTTTATGGCCGATTTCCGCCACAAGCCATTGAAGCCTAAATCTAATGCGAATATTCGACAGATTTGTGTGCTTGAGTCATATCAGTCTGAAATAAACATTTCAAGAACGTTTGTAAATGATTCAATTTACGATTTAACCCCTTTCAAACTTCTCTTTATAGTGCAGACCAGGCATGAAAAACTGCAATAGTCTTGACTATAGACTAGAATAGACTATAGACTAAACTATAGACTAAACTATACACTAGACTATAGACTAGACTGTAGACTGTAGACTAGACTAGACTATAGACTAGACTATAGACTAGACTATAGACTAGACTATAGACTAGACTATAGACTAGACTATAGACTAGGGTATAGACTAGGCTATAGACTAGACTATAGACTAGGCTATAGACTAGACTATAGACTAGGCTATAGACTAGACTTTTGGTTAGTCTATACACTAGACTATACACTAGACTATAGACTAGACTAGACTATAGACTAGACTATAGACTAGACTATAGACTAGACTATAGACTAGACTATAGACTAGACTATAGACTAGACTATAGACTAGACTATAGACTAGACTATAGACTAGACTATAGACTAGACTATAGACTAGACTATAGACTAGACTATAGACTAGACTATAGACTAGACTATAGACTAGACTATAGACTAGACTATAGACTAGACTATAGACTAGACTATAGACTAGACTATAGACTAGACTATAGACTAGACTATAGACTAGACTATAGACTAGACTATAGACTAGACTATAGACTAGACTATAGACTAGACTATAGACTAGACTATAGACTAGACTATAGACTAGACTATAGACTAGACTATAGACTAGACTATAGACTAGACTATAGACTAGACTATAGACTAGACTATAGACTAGACTATAGACTAGACTATAGACTAGACTATAGACTAGACTAGACTAGACTTAGACTAGACTAGACTATAGACTAGACTATAGACTAGACTATAGACTAGACTAGACTATAGACTAGACTATAGACTAGACTATAGACTAGACTATAGACTAGACTATAGACTAGACTAGACTATAGACTAGACTATAGACTAGACTATAGACTAGACTATAGACTAGACTATAGACTAGACTATAGACTAGACTATAGACTAGACTATAGACTAGACTATAGACTAGACTATAGACTAGACTATAGACTAGACTATAGACTAGACTATAGACTAGACTATAGACTAGACTATAGACTAGACTGTAGACTAGACTATAGACTAGACTATAGACTAGACTATAGACTAGACTATAGACTAGACTATAGACTAGACTATATAGACTATAGACTAGACTATAGACTAGACTATAGACTAGACTATAGACTAGACTATAGACTAGACTATAGACTAGACTATAGACTAGACTATAGACTAGACTATAGACTAGACTATAGACTAGACTAGACTATAGACTAGACTATAGACTAGACTAGACTATAGACTAGACTATAGACTAGAAATTAGACTAGACTATAGACTAGACTATAGACTAGACTATAGACTAGACTATAGACTAGACTATAGACTAGACTAGACTAGACTATAGACTAGACTATAGACTAGACTATAGACTAGACTATAGACTAGACTATAGACTAGACTATAGACTAGACTATAGACTAGACTATAGACTAGACTATAGAATTTCTGATTGTTCTTGTTCCTAGCTTATAGCCATCTGTGTAGCGTTGAATCACAGAAAGCATCTGATTCCGAGTTCTGATCCAACTTCTATCGGTGCTATACATTTAGCTCTACAACTATCCGGGCAGGCATGAAGTAAGAAATATATTTCCCTGAAAAAGAAATCATTGTCTAATTTATCTAAATTGTTGCCAACAAATTCCTGAACTTATTATTTTCCACTCATTAAAGGTGAAGGTTGCATACAATTTGTTTCTAAAATTTCCCCAAAAATAATCTATAATTTTTTAAAATATAAGTTTTAAAAATAACTCATACTTTTTTTCAATTTCTACACACACACATAAACATAATATTTGCAAATAAATTTAAATAAATTTTAGACAGTCTTTTAATTTTGTATCAATATTTAATGTTTTGGTTTCTATACCCCTTAAGCCCCCACACATGATTTGGCAGATGTGTTAAAACACTCAACATTTTTTTTTCTGTTGGCTTTTACATTTTTGTATAAGTATTTTTAAATTTGTCGTAGACAATTAAATATATTTATTTTATTTCTTTTTTTTTCAACAACTTCTGCTACAAATTGTCATTAAAATATTTTCTCAACATTTTTGAAAACAGCTTGTTCATATAAAGTATAAACATTTACAAAAAAAAAAAAAATGAAATTATGTAATTGTGTTTATTTTTATCTTAAAAAAAATTTTAATGTAAATTGTTTAACCCCTTAAAAGTAAATTAATTTTTTTTTTGGCAAGAAATCTTATAAAACTTTTTGATAAAATTATTTGTTTATTTATTTGCAATTAAAACGAAATTATTTAGTTCCTATTTGTATATATTTTACTTAAAAGCTTTATTAACATTGCTTTCTGTCGGTGTATATTTTATTTATGTTTTATTTTAAGTTTGTTTTTTATATCCCTGTAAAAATACATTATATTATTTATTATATTATTATTAAAATTGTTTTGGTCTGCTTACTAAGTATAATAAATATTATTAATAACTTCCGTTTTAAAAGTTCACTTCTATCGTGGCACGTTATGAGTTAATAATTTATTAACGTATAATAGTTATAATTTTTGGTGTTTAATGGAAATTATTTTATTATTGCTTTTTAAATTGGTAAAATGAAATTAGTTTTTATTGTTTTAAATCGTGAAATATTAAAAAGATAAATTGATAAATTATATTTTAATTAAATGTGATTGGAGATTTGAAAACTTTGTCATAAATCTCGCTTGTTAGAAATTTCCCGGACTAGTGACAGCTATGTGAATGAAAATATTTATTCCAGGGCGAAACTAAAACCTAGTTGTTTAGAAAATTTGATTAACAAGATCGTTTCATCTTCATTTAATGCTCCCCGTTAAGCATTAGAAAGATATTAAATCAAGGGCATAAGAACATTCGGTCAAATGAAGTTGAAAACAAAAAGTAAATGATCAATGAATGGAAACACAAGTGTCTTCTATTATCACTTGCAGAACCTTTCAATTTTTCTGGTTCTCGATTTGACACAGAGAAAGACCTTAACATACTTGGCCCTGAATAGCAGCTTATTAATATTTCATATTTACGGGAACAGTGTGACTGGAGTCATGTTACATCATAAGTTGTTAAGATAAAGAAGTATCGGTACCTAGAGTGACACACTCTGCAAGGTAGTAGATTATGAAATGAGGAACAAGAATCCTTTAGAATCGGGACTGACAAAGATAAATCTAATATAATTTGTTGGAATTACCGGTAGCTTCTTTTGGAAAGGATTGACAAGATCGTCTAATTTAGAGTAGATCATTTTGAGAGTGAAATTAATCTCTGTTGTACTCTCTAAATTGCAAAACTAAATAACTTCTTAACGAAAAAACTTCCGATCATGATATAGACTATCAGTCTGAAATTGTTTAAATGAAGAAAATCGGTACAACATCTTCTATGTGCCTCATTTTACAAACTACAATATAAGAATCTAATCTAGTTTGTTAGAAGTATCGGTTGTTTCCTCGGGCATCAATGGATTCCCAAGATCGGGATAATTTTAAGGTTATTACAACTAGACAAATAACTCTCCATGATCCCGATAAATAGCGAGCTTTCGATGTGATCTAACCTAAATAACTTCCGAGGAAAGCTCCATAAGATCATGCTATGCGATATAAGCCTGAACTACACAGATCATTAAAGTCTTCTGAGAAAAGCGCTCATAAGAAAACATGTTAGGCGCTATATATAAGTCTGAAATTGTTAACGTAAAGAATAATCGATACAACACCTTCAATGTTATTGCCCCAGATAGAAAATTGTTAATACAATAATGTTTTGGAATCAGAAATGTCAAAGATATAATCTATTTTATTAGAACAACCGGATATTTCCCCGGGGATCAAAGAATTCTCAAGATCGGTATCATTTTAAGGTTATTACTATGGGTCACATGACTTGTCATGATCTCGCTAAATAGCGAGGTTTTCATGCGATCTAACCTAAATAAATTCTGAGAATATCGTCCAAGAGATCATGATACATTTTGTGGAGAAGCTAAAACACTTTGTAAAAGTAATGATTAGCAAACTTTTAAAAGATCAAGTTTAGCAACTGTTTAATGACTCTAGATTGATGGTGTCCATAAAGAGAACGCATTCAATTTAAGAGTAGTATGAATAGATTATTGTTCGTACTCTAACCAGGTCAATTTTGATCTACATAATGATGAAAAGTAATTATGTTAGAGTTGCATAGAACATAAACAGTTTAAGGGCACGAAAATACTGGGCATAAGTCCAGTATTGTCTTATCTTCAAGACAAAAGCTGACAATCTCAAAACTGACACTCTAATAGACCAAAAACTAGCCAGTATTAGCCAATATTACCCATTGATGGCACTGACATTTTTGCAAAGAATCAAGACGGCAATCTGAAATTTAAAACATATTCGGTTTCTCAGATATTAAGGACACTTGCCCAAAGTAAATTTGAATTGAAGTTAACTCTTTAAGGTATTTCCCCTATTACGCTTAACCCTTAAAGTATGCACTTTATTATTTTGTAAATAACGCCTTATGGTATACTTTAATTAAATTTTTATTATTTACTTATATTAAACTAATCCCCAAAGTATGCTTTACTTTATTATTTTTAAATTAATTTGCTAAAAATTTTATTTACTACTAATTTATAAATATTATTTTATATAATTAATGGCCTTTATGTGTTAAATTTGCCTGTGAAGTGTTTTAATTTGGTGTTTGTGATAATTAATTAACATTTTTTTTTCGTTTAATTTTGTGAGTGTCTTTAACAAAACTAACATTTTTAATTAATAAAACATTGACAATTAATCATCATCATTAACAACAACGAAGAGGACATTTGATAGTTAACACCCTCAAATGAAACTTAAAAAAAAGGATATAAATTATAATTTTCTTTGTGTTTTTTCTCTCTCTCTCTCTCTTTTCTGCTCTTCTTTTGCAGTAAACACCAAAGCAATATTATAACAAACAACAACAACAACAAAGAAAAAATAAAGGTTTTTTGATACTTTGCTAAAAAAAAAACAAACAAACAAAAACATAATAACGGCAATATTAAGGGACCGTCCGCTCTTAGAGGAAATAACACAAACAACAAACAAGCAAATAATTGTAAAAATAAAATAACTAACTAGCAGAGAAGAGAACCAAAACAACAACAACAACAACACACCAGCAACAGAGAACAACTTTAAAAATTACAATTGATTTGAAGGATCGTGTGCGGATTATACGGGTTTAAACATATTTAGCGAATTAATAATAAATAATATGTAATAAAATAATAATAAAAAAACAACAAACATCATCCTTTAAAAAAAAAATAATAATATTATACGACATGTTTTTGTTTTTAGTTATTTTTTTTTATATAAGAACAATTAACATTAGATTTTTTTTGTTTTTCTTACATATTTTGTTTATTATACTATAAATTTTGTAGCATAATTCTTTAAATTTAATATTAATGATAAAGCTAAAGATAATAATAAAACCTACAAGAGAAAATTAATTAATTAATTATATAATTTAAAGAGATCGGTGGAAAAAAACACACACAAAAACAAATTAATCTTAAAAGAGAAAAAAATAAATTTTATTGCTATTTATATATAGATTTATATATATTTAGTAAATTACTACATACACACACACCACTATACTACTATTTATTTGTTTATGTATATTTAATATTATTAAAAAAAAATAAAACTTTGAAATAAAAAAAAAAACCAACAACACATAGACATTTGTTTATAAAATAGTATGAGAAATGAAAAAAAAAACAACTAATCACAAGACTATTCAGGTGTAAAATATATATATATAAAGAGTACATATATAGAGAGAACAAAAAAAAAGAGAAAACTCAAAAATACATCCAAATAAAGAGAAAACTTAATAAACGTAATGTAAAGTAACGCTTTATTTTAAATATACTTACAAAACCTATTATATATATATATGTATAAAACAACAACAACAACAACTGATTATAATTGATGATGTTTACTCCTGTCTCAAAGGGGGGGTCTTATAATTCGACCCTAACTCCTAACTCCTTGTTTGTTTAAGGAAAAATTTACCAAAAAAAAAGCTTTTGTTTTTGTTTGTGTTCAAGAAAATCCTTTATTTTTATTTAGAAAACTAAACAAATTTCAGTTACTTTCTTATTAGACTCTTAATTTACTGTTAACTAAACAGTAAATTTAATAAAAAAAAATTCTAAAATTAAAGCAAATAATTAAGTACATTTAGTGAAAAAAAACAAGAAAAATTACTTTTAATTAAGTAAAATAATAAATATTTTTAAATAAACAAAAGCGTTACCAAAATCATTTCTAAAAAAAAAACATAAGAAAAAAAAAAAAAACAAATTGCTTTAAAAAAAACAAAACTTTTTCGGTGTCACGTGTTAGTAAAACAAAAAATAAAACTAAAACAAACTACAAATAGAATAATACCAAAAAAAAAAACAATAAAAAATCAACAATTATAAAGGAAAATCAATACTAAAACTTACACAAAAACAACAAGGAAAGAAAACAAAACTTGGTAAACTTAAAACATTAAAACGCCAACAGGATAAACACAGTGGTAAAACAGTTATATGACACACATTTAAAGCCTAAAAGCTTAACTAATAAAAAGGACACTTACTAAGGTTTAACAAGGTTAAATTAATTATAATATGTTGAACACACACACACACACAGTTAACTGTAAAGAGAGACCTTTAAAAAAATTTCTCTTAATTTAGCAATTTGCTAATTAAGCGCCTTAGCTGGTATGAGCTATAAATTATATTTGGCCCAAATCTTATCTTTAAAATAGACTCTTGAATAAAAAACAGCAATAAGATTAGTTAAGTGTATATTTTCTTAAGAACTATTTGCAAAAATTAGCACAAAAAAAAAACACCACAACTGATAACTAAGAACAGCTGTGGGCAGTTATACATTTCCAAAGAATTCAAAACTAACTCAACAAAAACCTCTCAAAAATAATCAAAAATATCAATAATTTCCTGATCAAGACGCTACAAAGCTGCTAAAAAGAGTTTAATAAGCCAAACAAGTAAAATTTCTAAGATGAGCTTTTAGGAAAGGATTGAAATTGTCTCATTGAGGCCAAGCCAAAAAAATATCTTAAAAAGGTGCTTTAATCTACCTTCTCAAGCCCAGCTTTTCTTTGTTCCAACTAGTGATAACTCAGAAAAGACAAACTATCTAAAAGTAAAATCATAACCCAGGTCAATAGGAAAAAGTCTTTAAAAAAAACTACCAAAGAAAGAGAAAGTTGGAATGAAATCCATACGATACCCTAAAGGAGGTTAATTGATCGCTTTTGTTATAGCAAATTGACACCGGATTCTCCAAATTGACATCGGATTCTCCATTACCTACGTAAAACAAAAACCACACATGAATTGGAAATGTTATTAGAGGTCTATGTCCAACAGTTTTCTATTCAAAAGCAGCAGCAGTAACAATATCTGATTGATTTGATATTTGAAGAACTAACTCAGTTATCAAGGAAGGTGTAGGTCCAACAATTCAGTTTGCATTTCGAAAGCAGCAGCATTACCAAGATCTGATAGATTTGATGTTTGAGGAACTAACTCAGTTATCAAAGAAGGTGTAGGTCTAACGATCCAGTTTGCTATTCAAAAGCAGCAGCAATAACAAGATCTGATTGATTTGATGTTTGTAGAAACAAGTCTAATTTTCCAAAGACTAACATCTTAATGCCACTATTTGACTCGCTATATACTATATACGATCGATCGATTGATTGATACGAAGCAACTTTTGGCTACTTCCCTTATCTCTTAAAGGTTTCGGAAACCATTATAATATTATAACGCAATAGAATTAAAAGAAAAGCAAAATAAGAATGACCAATAAAGTCTTCTTTAAAAAAAATGTTCAGTTTCTTGTTGCTATTTACTTCGCTATTGACTAAAGATCAGATCTAGACAATCTGCTTAATTTGAGATAATGATGACTCCAAGAGCCAAATGTAAGCAAAAACATTTATAATTTGATCTTGAATTGAAAATTAAAGCAAGTGCGAAGGACCAATTCAGCCTTGTTGCAAGAGAGGCGCAATTGCTTGTTGCCTTAAACTTCGCAATTGAATAGGTTCCAAAGATCTGATTAGTATAATGTAGCTTCTTAGGAAGAAGCTTAGCTTCTTCGTTGGAGTTAAAAGGAAAAGAAACCAAAAGGAAATCTGTCAAATTAATAAACTATACTTGAATTGAAAATGAAAGCAAGTGCGAAGGACCAATTCAGTCTCTTTTTTCAAAAGATGTACAGTTTTTTATACTATTTGCTTCAGTACTAAGTTGAGTTTAAAGTTCTGATTAATTTCATCAAAAGGCTAAAGGAAATGCAGAATTGAAAAAAGCAAGTGAGAAGGACCAATTCAGTCTACTTTTTAAAAGAAGCACAGTTTTTCAATGCTATTTGCTTCGCAATCGATTACAGTCCTTATATCCGATTGTTTGATGGACTAATTCATTCTCCTTTTCAGAAGAAGAACAGTTTCTTGTTGCTATTTGCCTTATAATAGACTAGAGTCCAATGATATGATAGATTAGTTAAAACATTTTGCGCCATTGTCTTTAAAACACCAAAGAGATCAAAGAATCCGACTTCAAACTATAGTTTCATATACAAAGAACTGGCTGAGCAGTTGGTGTCTGTAATTATAAACTATTCAGTGAACGATTCAAAGACAAAATTATTCAAAGGTCGTTTTAAAATACTCCGAGTAATACAGCTACCATTTGTCCTGATTGGTAAGTCATGAACTAGAGTTTCAATTGCTGGAAATCAGTAACATAAACAGACTAATCTGGCAGCTTTTCCCACTTTAAACTAAACTAGTTTCAGACACAAAGAACTGTCTTGTGAATGATCCAGATATAAAATCTTTTAAGGGAATTTTTTACGGCTCAATTTGTTATTCATCTTCAAAGGGTTAGAGTTGGTCGTGGGTTTGAAGTCAGGCAACAAGGACAAGAGCTGTGAGTCTTCCAATTCATTTGAACTAAACGGCCTGAATTCCCAAGAAAGCTTTTTTCAATGACAGCATATAGGCTGTGGTATATGCTTATAGGAAATATACTTAATACCAGGCCAATACAAAGTTAAGCCACACAATTCGCCTCCGTTTCAAAAGGTAACGCTGAGGCTTAGTAAAGTGTGGAGAAAGGTAATGTTACCGAAAGTTTCTCTAAGGATGCATATATATAGGAGAATCACGTAATACACTCATGCATTACATCAGACAAAACTGCTTTCCTGCTTAAATTATATTAGGAGCACATGATACATTTCAGTTTAGACATCCTGGTCCTATATGTTACAGAGAAATATCAAATTATTGCATGGGACTACTAAACGGATCATTTACTGTAAATAAGTTGCTCTTTAGCACTTGTTAAAGAATGATCACATTGAACATTTGCTTGAAAATGCTCTGGAACTAAACTGTGGTTTCGGCTACTGTCCCAGTACAAGTATTAATGTACCCATAAAAGTTTGGGTGTCAGAATGTTTGAGTAAAACTTTCAAAGGAGAGGAAGAACATCAGTAATTTGCTAAATTTCGGAAGTATTAACACCTTTTAAGATAGAGAGAAGTGTTATTAGTGAAATACTTTTACTAGTGTGATTTGTGTTTAAATTAAAGTTTACATTAATTAACAGCTCTGGCCACATTAGTCTCACTTATTGTGTGTTAACTGTGTTTTTTCATATTATAGTTTACAACAAATTTATAATGCCAGTAATAAACAAAAAACGAACGTCTTTAACCCCTCTACACCCCAAGAAAGCCCTTAAGCAAAAGCTTTCCCACACTACTACGAACGACTACACTACATGCTAACGTCAAGGATAACAAGAAAAAGGACAGAAAGAAAACAAAAACATAATAAATAACATACACATGCCAAACAACACAAGAGTTAGTCTCTTGAATAAGAAAAAGTAACGGTAACCTAAAAACAAGAGAACAAAATAGAGCGTAACTAATAGAAAGAGAGCAAGGAAAACAGGAAAAGGAATAGAATTTTATATTAAAACTAAAAGAAAAGAACGAAAGGCAATTAGAAGGAAGTAAACCAAGAAATAAAGAAACAAGAAAACACAAACAATTTGTAACTAAAATAAGTTTTTTTTAGAATAAATGTATGTTATACTACAACAACATTAAGAAAATATACTAATATTTAAAAAGGAAAAAAAAAACAAACAGAAATAAATAAAAAAAAGAAAACAAAAAAAAAACAAGATTTAAGAAAGTAAAAAGCTTGTGTGTGTGTAAGTTTAAGGACAAAATTAAAAACTAAAATTATGACATAAAATTTGAAAAGTGAAAAAAATTTAATTTTGGCTTCAAAATATGAAAAAAAGAAAATAGTTTATAAAGTTAAACATAATCATACAATTTATAAAACTAACCCCAAACACTTGCAAAACATATTTTTTTTTAATTTTTAAACATTTTTTTTTTAACAATTTGTTTAAATAGTTAAGGGAAGTTTTAAAAAAAAACTATTAAGTTAAATTAAATTTTTAATATTTTTGTTAATTTATTATTGCTTTTTTCTTTTAAGGAATTTTTATTTATTAAAAATTCCTTATTTCTTTCTTAATTTAACAAAAAAAAAAAATGTTTATTTATTTTACATCACATTTTATTTATGTTTGCAATAAATTGGTTTGTTTTTCTAATTTTTTGTTTTAAAAAACCATAAAACATTAAATGTTTTTTTTTTATTTATTTTTAGTTAATGGTGAACTAATTTAAATATGTTTTTGTTTTTTTATTTAGAAAAATGTTTATATTAATGAAAACAACAATGTGTTTTCATTAACTTTTTATTTATGCAATAAACGTTAAAGAGAAGACATTTTAAATTGAAATTGTGCGAAATTTAACAAAACTTTATATTAAAACAAAAAAAAAAAAAAACTGAAAAAAATAATTAACTAAATACTAAAAACAATTTGCAATTTCCCCCTCGGGTAATTGTTTAATTCTAACTTTATATAGTCATTTAAATAATAGTATATTTTGTGTATTTTGTCTGTCTTTCCTTGTCAACGTATTTATCATTTATTTAAATTTTTTTTATTATCATTTATTGTTTTTATTATAATTTAAACACAAATTTTCATTTCTTTTTTTTAGTTAAGTTTTAGCAATTTAATTATTTAACACAAATAAATATATATATATATATATATATATATATATATATATATATATATATATATATATATATATATATATATATATAAAACAAATTTAAAACAAATAAACAACAACTTATTTGCATAAATTATTAATATTGATTAAAAGTAATACTATTATTATTATTATTAATAAATAAAAAAAAACAACAACAAACAACTATACAATAATTTGAGAATACAGAAAAAATAATAAACAGAGAATCTTAAAACTGATCCCCAATAAAACAAGTGATTTTTTATTTAATTTTATTACCGTTAGGTCATCTAAGTGTTAGAACTAAATCTAAGCCTCTCTTTGTGACTTCATTCTCCTCGATTAACCTTAAAGCAGTAGAATATGGACTTGAGAAGCTGTATTAACTTACAGGGATCTTTTTGAATCAACTAATTAACTATCGATCGTGTAATGATATAATTTAACAACAGTGGTTCGTGATCGATACAATCTTTGAGTTGTTGTCTTTTTGAGGGTCTTCTTAGTCTTATAGATCTCAGGCTTCTCATCTTTCTGAATTGGAAAATCTACGTTAAATTGGTAAAAGAATAATAGAAAATTCAGTCGACTTCCTTACGATCTTATTGAGCTAATCTTATCCATAAAACATACGATCATGAACTGATTCATTATTGAATCATAGAAAGTTCAGTCAACTTCCTTACGATCAGTGTCCGCAAAAAATCACGATCATTAAATTATTCTTTGTGAAATTCTTGAGAATTTGTTTGGTGGTTTTGATGTGGTGATCGTGATCGATCTTTGAGTTTGTCTTATAAAGAGGCTACTTAGATTTAAAACCATTATTATTACAACCTCTTTTTCTCAATTCATTCTCCTCGATTAGCATTAATGCCTTCAGAATCTCTGCATCAACTTACAGCAACCTCTTTGCATTAGCGAATTAACTATTGATCATGATTCCATTAACAATAGTGGTTCATGATCGACACGATCATTGAGTTGTTGTCTTTTTGAGGGACTTTTTAGTCTTATAGTTATCCGGCTTCTCATCTTCTTTCTGAATTGATCTTATTCTTCTTTCGATCTTATTGAGCTAACCTTGTCCTCAAAAAAACACGAATGATTCTTTGCGAGATTCTGGAAAATTTGTTTGGTAGTTTTGATGCATTAACTCTTAAAATTGTTGAATTTTTGAGGATCTTCTAGTGATCGTTACGATCTTTAAGTTGTCTTTTTAAGGGGCTTCTTAGATTTAAAGACATCAGATTTATCAACTTTCTAAATTGCAGCATTGATCGTTTTGGTTTAAGTTAGTAATTTCAATCATAGAAAGTTGAGTTATCTTTGAATCTGTAGAATCGTGATCTATAGGAAACACGATCATAAAATGATAAATTATTAAGAACTTCCTCGTGATCGTTATCGATTCGATCTAGGAGTTGTTGTCGCTAAGAGTGGCTTCTTAGAGTTATAGCCATAAGACTTATCATCTCTCTGAATCGCAGCTTATGAATTTTTGAAAGCTCTGGGCTATGATTGACATAAGGCGTTCTGGTGGTTATTGATTTAAAATAGATCTTGGAGATGTTGTTTGTTGAGATTTTATAAAATCCACTTAACAATTTTGAATCAGAATTTTTAAAGTTTTGGTTAGCTCATTGATCTTCCATTCGATCTTATCGAGCAATTTAGAAAACGCGATCATAAAGTGATACTATATTATATTAGATCGTTCATAAGCTTAAGTCTTGGAGTTGTTCTTTTTATCTTCTCCACAATAAGCTACATTGATTCCAAGACGTATCTTTATATATAATAAAGGTAGCTGAGTCTGTGAATCACCCGATCATAAAATTATCCTCTAAGACTTTGAAGTTGATGTCTGTTTTAGAACCCGAGTGTGTGAATCACCCGATAATAAAATGATCCTTCAAGACCCTAAAGTTGATGTCTGTTTTAGAACCTGTATCTGTGAACCACCCGATAATAAAATGATCCTTCAAGATCTTATGGTTGATGTCTATTTTAGAAGCTTTGTCAGCGTTATGACTGACATTTATGAACGAAAACATTAACATTAAAATGATCTCTTCATTTTTTCCTAAAAGTATGCAATAAAAAACTTCTATACCTAATTAGCTATTAAACTGATCGTCTTACAATCGATCATGCCTGAAATGTATATCAAGTTTTTAGATATCGTTCAATGACATCAATTGAATTCGCAGAATGAGCAAAACTCAAACATAAAAAGTAATACTCAAACATATAAAGTAATACTGTCTTGAGAGCACACGACCATGTTGATCTTGAATATATATTGTAGGGAAGACCACTACTAAGATTTTTTGTCAGAAAATCAACTTTATTGGACATACAAGAATTATACTTAGATTTTAAACGCAACTGCTTGTTAAGAGTAGTATTGTATGAGGAAAATGGACTCTCGATAACCACGCCTAAAACAAAGTAAGAGAGATTCTTGAAATCGCTTTGAGTAAAGAACCTTTTCGTAAATTTTTCGTTCAAAAGTTTATAACAATTGTTATACCAATTGTTAGGGTATCTGACAGCTATCAAAAGTATTTCGCTTAGACGATCACTGATCTTGTCTTGATTTCCATTGTGTGATCCTATGAGTTGGACTGTTTTCAGATATTGAGCATTATATGATCTTATCTTTTTCGAGATCATTATCAAGCAAACTCATGTTAATCACTGATCATGTCAGTTGTACTGAATTTCTGCTGTCTTCTGATATTGAGTATTATATGATGGATCTTGTAACTATTTCAAGATCATTATCAAGCAAACGGCAGTTCTTATTTTTAATCAAATGTCAAAGAAAGCTATTCATATACTGCAGCACTAACCGAATTAAGAAATAGATCGAAATTTTAAATAATTTGTTAAGGTATCCGACAGCTATCACGATCACTGATCATGTCTTGGTTTTTATTATATGATCTTCTTTTTAGCATTATATTCGTTATTATGTTTTGTTTAAATTTTGTTTTTTATATAAAATTTGAGAGCTTTTAAGAAAAGCTTTCGTGTACACTTACAAAAAAACACTGTTCAACATGAATTTAAAGCAAATATTTGGGAAAAATCTATACAATTTCTACATAAATGTTAGCAAAGAAATAAATAATAATTCTAAATATTGATGTCAAATAAATAATTGATAAAACAAAGTAGTTAACTAGGGTTGACAAATAAACAAGAATTTAAGCAAAGAAATAAAAAACCCTAGAGAAAAAAAAACACATAATTGTTTAAAGTTCATAAATAAGTTATTAAAAATTCTAAAAAATTATTAAAAAAAACAAAAACTAAATCGAACACCAATACCAACATAAGTAAACATATAAATAAAAATATTTAACAAAAAGAAAAATTAATAAATAAATACGGAAAAAAATGTCGTCGTCGTCATTTGTCGTTGTGTCATTATAGCGTCACTAAGCAAGAAATTAAAAAAAAATTGTCGTCTTTTTTTGAAAATTAATAAGAAAAAAACTTAGGAGAATAATAAGAAAATATAAAAAAAGTTTTTACAAAAAAAATCATCATCGTCTTAAATAATAATGAAAATTGAATTAATAAATGTATATGTACTACCCTAATAATAAATTTAAAAGTGTGTATTTGAGAATATGAAAACAAAAATTTAAATACAAAACGAAATTATTATAAAAATAATAATAATAAGAATACATGAAGAAACTTATAGACAGTCACAACAAAAACAAAAACCACTAGTAACTAATCTTAATAATAAACAATTTAAATAATAACACTTTCATTTAGTATAAAATGATAAAATGATTAAGTGTAAATTTTTTTTAACAAAAAAAAAAAAAAAAAAAAAAAAAAAAAATTAATATTTAAATATAAATTTTTACTTCATTTTTTAAGTTTATTCACGTGATTAAGGTATAGTAGTGTGTGAGGCAGCAGTTTGGCAAATATTTTAAATTGAAAGTTTAAGTTTATTGCAAAAATTGTTCTTTGGGACACTGAAAAAAATAATGTTTTAATCATAAAATACATACATATTTCTGCACACACATAGTCAGACATACAAAACCTAAATAAATATACTCTTCAAATGATTGTCATCATTATAAACACAAACATATTAACATATTCATATAAACCTACAAACACAATTACACAGGCCAACAAAAATTTTGACACAGAGATCAAGCTACGCCTTTCTAGAAGTTTAAGCAGAATCCACAACTGATCTTAAAAATTCTTAATCATTTTAAGTTTTCTAGATATCTTGTTCCAAAGATTGAAAACCCGCAGATATTTGAGGCGTTATCTTAGGTCGATGTTGTCATATGAATGTCCAATCTCATGACTATGAACCAAAGTTTTAACCTCTGTTTTATGTACTTCCTCTTTCGAGAAATCTTAACCTAAAGCTGGAAACAACCATAAATTAATAAAGGAAATTCAAAGGCCTGTTTAAGATTCAGCTTAGCTGAAGTATATCCTGGTCTCTGAATTTGGAACTTTTTCAATTTATGTTGGCCAGTGTTATCATATGCGAACAGTATTCTGTAAAAAAGAGAAATATATATATAAATAAAGAAAATATAAATTTCTTATCATTTCATCTTGATAAAAATAAATATTTGCATAAATAGTATAAGAAAAAAGAAAATTAAACTCAAATACTACACACACACACTCACACATGTTAAACCTACTATACTCTTAAATCCCAAAAGTATACAAAGAGAAATATGTATACACAAGATTCATATATAGAGAGTAAACAACATTAACGGTATATATTACCAACACTCAAGCACACCAATACTCATTATAAAACTAAATAAACAAAGCAAAAACAAACCTGTACTATTTACAACAACAAAGCAAGTGCATGGCAATTTCCAATAAAATGTTTGAGTAAGTGTGAGTGAGTTCAAACATGTAAAATGACAAATCCAAAAAAAAAAAAACAAACAATAAAATTCTTATTACTCTGTTTTAAGTAATTAAATAAAATTTAAACAAACAACAAATCATTAAAAATCACTAATTATATGAGAGAAAAAAAACAAAGAAATTCACCAAATTTTAAACCAAAAAAAAAAAAAAATAACGGTAAATAATTTAAATATAAAAAATATGTATGTAAAATTAGTAGCAAAAAAAAACAAAAATGATCTAAAACAAATTTAAATAATAAACTGAGAAAAAGAAATCTGTATTTAAATTTAATATTAATAATGAAAAAAACCAACAAACACATTAATATATAATACATAATACTTTAACATAAAAAATATATATAAAAAAACAAATAAAAAAATGCAAAATTAAAAAAAAAAAAATATTCAAGAAAAATAAATTTAAAAAAACAACAGACAAATTCTAATAACAAAAATGTCTTTTTTTATTAATAGAAAGCAAAAAAACCAAGTAAGCAAATATGTTGTAGCGGAAAACCGTGTCCAAGGAAATTAGGGCAAACTTAAAAGTCTCTTACTATACATGGATTCCCTTAATGAGAATGTAGATTATATCAAACACTCCTGGACAATGTGGGGTCGTTTACCACAGTCCAAGGTGTGAATCGAACCTATCAACTCCGTATAGACAGACTACCTCACCCACCACCAAATAACTTACAAGGTACATATGGATTCCTTTAAAATAATGCTAAAAATTGCAGGGCTGTAGACTATAACTATAGGCAATGATTTATATAATATAGTCATAATGTTCATGGACTCAATGAGTTTAAAAGGAGAATGTAGATTATATCAAATTCAAAAAAACACACCTGGGACGCTGTTGAGGCCTGTTATGAGCACCTTTTCGACAGTCCAAGGTGTGAATCGAACCTTCCAACTCCGTACAGGGCTGAAGATTACAACTATAGGCAATGATCCTTATAAAAGTGTCATAATGTCCATGAACTCAATTAGTTTAAAATTAGAATGTAGATTACATCAAATTCGAAGAAACACTCGTGGGACACCGTTGAGGCCTGTTATGAGCTCCTTTTCGACAGTCCAAGGAGTGAATCGAAACTACCAACTCCGTACAGACGGACTATACCACCCAACACCTAATAGCTTACGAGGTACATATGGTTTCCCTTAAAATGATGTCTAGAATTGCAAGGATTCGGAACATTGGTTCCGCGAAAATAAGCTTTTTCTTTATATATTGTCTATGACTATAGGCAATGACTCTTATAAAAGAGACATAATGTCGATGAACTCTATGACAGTCATGTCATATGTTAATCAAATTTTTGCAGCTAACTTTTCTGTGATTCGCTCTCGTTCAGAGTTGCAAGTTTCCTGAAAGCTAATTTCCTAAATCCAAGGAAAAACGAGTTTAACTTCTACAAAAAGTCTTTATAATCATTCATTTATTAAGGAACTATGAATTTTGTGCAAGAATTCATTGCCATGGAATATTCGGCCTTACCGTATTTAGTACGACTTTCCGAAATTGCAAGATCTCTCTAAGATCCCTTAATAATCATCATGAACTCCTGCAAATTCATCAGTTGTTTAGCATTGAATCTTAACTTTAGGCGAACTGACTAAAGGCGGTTATAGGACACGTCCGCAATGTAAACTGATCTCAATGGAAAGCTTTACACAAACATCAGAATATGTCCATATCTTTGAAACACTGATTACAAAAATAATGTCATGGCCATGCGTAAGATTAGAGCAAATACCAGTTGGAATCCGTTGCTACACCGGTGGCATTAAACTGGTAGACAAAACGGGCCTGGGATTCTATATTGAAGATGTAGAAACAGAAATATACTAACGTCTATCTACTCACAACACTAGCTTCCAGGCAGAAGTCTTTGGAATAATAGAATTCATAAATTGAATTAGAACAGGGATAAACATATTTACCGACAGCCAGAAGGCAATTAAAGCCATATCAGTTTATAAGGTTAAATCAAAGAGCGTATTGGATTGTAAGAAAGCTTTAAGCTCGAAGTAAGCTTTGCTTCGTAGAACCACAAAAATCCTATGAATCCTTTAATTTAGACGTCTTAGACTAGAGGGGACACACAGGATTACGGGCACAACTATACAAAAATGGGCGTGGGGATTCAGACAAATGTAGAGCATATGGAGAGGACAGTGATATACTGGAATACTTTCTTTGTCATAGGCAGGCTTCACTGTTCCAAGATTACCTAGGAGAATTCTCAACAAATCCAAATAATTTAATCTGTTATATAGTGGCCTAGGAACTGCTTAACATATAGTTAGTGAAAGCCATGTTTATTGAGATATTTATATTGTTTCACATAAATCTCCGTGATTTGAGTCGAGTACTCTTGGCAAATCCAATAGAGTGCAACAGTAATAGAGAATCCCTATCAACAATCGAAAAGCCAAAGCATTGTTTAATTGATATGAAAAGCAAGTCCAATGGGACACTCCTAGATGTAGTGAGTAAAACATATATGTACTTTAATGATCCCACAAACAACGTTATGTACTCTTGACAAATCCAAGGACATAAATGAGCGATATTGATGGTTAAGATTTCGCCTCTGATTGCGACCGCCAGGCCCAAACTTAAGAAAGCATAACTTTAAAGAGAAGGCGTGCTTTGGAACTTTAGAAGCAGATCTTTTATTTCAATAAAAATAAAGTACTTTAAACAAATTCCAAAACTTTAAGGACTTCTTAAAATCGTTAATCACGGGAAATGTATTTGATTTCTTACCACATTTGAAGTCTTTCAATGTAATAACTGTTTGTTAAAATAAATAACCTTTCTAATCGGTTTTATTGTTTATTTTTAATTAAGTAATAAATGGAGGACATTTAAACTAGCACACACCCAATATAATCGTAGAATCTTAAGGAGAATAAACTCTATGAACCGAAGGTTAACAAATAAAATAGCTTACTTATTAATATATATTTATACTTAATTCATATTATCAATCATTTGAGTACTATATACATATTTATGACATGGCAACGAAATGCAATTACAATCTTAAACTAAATTAGCAATTAATTAATAGAAGTTAAATAAAAATAGCAGCAAGTGTTACAGGGTAATTCTAAGTAAACACTTACATATATGAAATACTTAATTATAATAAATGTTATTAATAGAATCTATTAGGTGGGCATGGACAAGAATGAGTGACGTATGTAGATTAATTAGTTAAAGTGTTTTGAAAAAGCCTACTTTGAGACTGTTCAGAAATGATCATTTAAACTCGGCTGAGTTCTAAGCTCTAAGCAGCTGGTAGATCGTATAAATACCGTTCGACGAAGTCTGATTAAATCTCAAAATGAAGATGATTTAACAAATTGAGGAACATTTTGCAAATCGGAAAAAAAGAAACCGTAAAAGTGGTTTTCATTTCAAAACATAAGTAGTAACCGTCTTACTACAATGACTCGTACCAGCCATCATACACCCGTTAATCAAATTTATTTATTTTTAATACATTTTTTTTCGAAAAATTTGTTTAACAGTATTAGACAAGCAAGAGCGGAAAAGAGACCAAAATGTTTATAAATATAAAAAAAATAAACAATAACAACTACTGCTTATAATAAATATAGAAACAAAAAATTCACTTGTTAAATTGACGTAATAATGACAATTTATTTGCTAAATTTTTTTTATGTAGTTGTAGCTGCCGCTGTTGTTTTCGATCTGTTTTTAAATTTCATGTGCGAATGTTATTCGTTCGTTCGCCCATTGACGTTTGTTTTCGTTTGGTTGTAGGTCGATTGGTAAGGGGATTTGAAAGAGTTAAATGTTATTTGGGTTTGTTAATAGGTGGCGTTGAAAAAAGCTCTCAATAAGAGACTAGATTCTAGGAAATACTTTGCTTTACGGGAGATTTAGGGAAGCTTATGGTCCTTTTAAGAACGATCCGTCATTTCTTATCAATTTGAATAGATCATAATTTGGCAGATGGAGAAACAAAGCGATCGTATTGTGTACAAGTAAATAAGCGAAAATCTTCGTATTAAGAACAATACTAGCGCCGGTCTATGGATAAGATTCGTAAATGGCTCATCTTTGAGTCACTGCAGTTCGTGTAAGATACATACTTGTTCCACGATGCCTTCTTGTTCCAAGATTCCTTCTTAGCAGTTTGCCTGTAAGAAGTTGTACCGAACTTCCATGAAGAGAAAAGAGTGCTGGATCTTTTCCGTGTAAAGCAGAACCAGATAATTTTCAGTTTCTTTTAGCATCCACTCGATAATTATGTACGAAGAGTAGGAACATCCTTTAGAAGTGCAATTTCGACCAAGGATGACCTGTTACTTTCTCTTTCCTTGGATATTTTATTCCACCGACTAACACCTAGATTGCACACAGAGTGCATGCAATTTAGAAGATAATTCAACCAATTTTCTGACTTTAATATTCAAACCACATCTGCCATGATCAGCCAAAGGCCATGATAAAGCGATTACTCTCTCTATTCTACACTAGAAGCTTTTGTATATTGTTTATTATAATTTGACAATTATATTCGATATACGAATAGGAGGAATATGAAAATCCTTTTGGAAACACAGTTTTCTTTCATTTCTATGAGAAGCGCTAGAGAATGCACAGATAATGCTTCCAAGTGAGAAGATCGTCATTTCGACATTAGTGGGTTGGGTTTCTTCTCGGAGACGTATTGATCGAAAAAAGTAGAGACAGAACGATAGTTTAAGTTCATTCCAGAAATCTTGAGATCTAGTGTGCGCAGTTCAAAGTTTGTACCCAGTCATCTCTTATTTGCATCTCATCTGAAAGGTTCTATCAAAGTTTCGATGGTAACCTTACTAATACAATGACTCTTCAGATCTGAAGTGACTAGTGATCGACCTAGCGATCAATAGAATATGTGAAACTTCTATTTCCTATAACTTGAGTTGATTCAATTGCTGGCCAAAACATCCAATTTACATCTGCTACGATCAAACGAAGATCATGACCATGAGTTGTTGTCATATTCAAGATCTTTAGTTGAAACCACGCTGCAGCGCACTTCTATTCTACACTCTAATGAGCCACATCTGTTACAATTAGATGAAGATCATGATCTTCGTATCTCATCTGATGATGAAAGTTTAGACCTGACTAATGCAATCATTCTTCAGTAACTTATAAAATAAATCTTCTATTTAACTTTCCTTTAACTACGAGCAGCCGAAGATCATGATCATGTGTTATTGTCTGTTACGATTTGTCGTAGATCTTGATCATGAGTTGATGTCATATTCAAGCCCGTTATCTTTATATCTCATTTGAAAGGTCCTCTCTAAGTTTGGATGGTGATTTGACTAATGCAGTCATTCTTGGGAACTGATCATGAGTTGTTGTCATATTCAAGCATGTGTATGTCATCTGAATGATCCTATCAAAGTTTGGATATCTATCAAAGTTTGGACCTATAGAATATGATGAACTTCTATTGAACTTTCTGAAAATTTGAGTTAAGGTAATTTGCTAGCCATTCTTTCTATATCTGCCACGATCAGTCGAAGATCATGACTATGAGTTATTGTCATAGGTACGATCTTTAGTTAAAACCACTTCTTTAGGCACTCAAATGATTCACAACTGTTACGATCACTCGAAAATCATGATCAGGAGTTATTGTCATATTCAGGCTCATTAGTTGAAGTCACTCCTTTAGACGCTGCCTATTCTACACTCGAATGATTTTGTACACCGAAAATAAAATGTATTACAAAAACCATTTTCTTTGATTATGATTATTTATTTTTAATGTTTGTTATTGTTGCTGTTGTATTTCATTTTGTGCAAATGGGCATGCGTTCAAAGCTTCGTTTTATATAAATAAGTTTTTCACAAATAAAAAAGCAACAAACGGCCGCAGACATTTCTAATTAATTTGCTAATTTTTGTGGTGTATTTAATTTGTTCTAACGTGTTTTTTTTTTTGTTATTATTTTTGGGTTGATTTTATTGTTATAATGTTTTGATTTCGGTTTTTTTTTTTCTTAATGATGTGTACGGAATATTTATTATTTCTATTTGGATTTGTTTATTTGGTACAAGTAAATAGAAAATTGGTTATGAGTATTTTGTGACAAAATATTTTTTCCACTATCTCTCTCCCGCTCTCTATTTGATATTGTTTACAGCTGTCCTTCTTATCAATTAACACGTCTATGATAAATTCAAATTCAAATACTCAGTCACTTGTTGAAAGCTCTTTTTTGTGAAATTAATTTGTTATTTATAAATGTTTAAAGAGTATTAAAGCTTTTTTGTTTATCTCTCAAGCTAAATAATTAAATATATACATTTTGGAATATTTATTTTTTAAGTTTAAGTGGGGGGATAGGTACTGATACTGTAATTTCTTTTGATGAGGCTGATCTTGTTGAGATCTTGTGTGTCTGTTTCGTTAGTAAACATTTTCAATTCTTTTGATACCTGCTTTATGACCATATCTTTATGGATTTGTTTTGTATGTTAATTATCTACAAGAACTAAAATTTATTATTATCTGAAGTGAATTTCAATACCCTATGATTACTGGAAAGTATAATACTTTATTGTATACAGAAACGTTGAAGGATTATCAGGTTACACAACGGAACCACATAGCTTTTTAGCATAAAGAGGCTCGAGGATCGGTCAGTGGATCAGTAGATATTGAGAAGGTTACAAATCGATCAGATTATAGATTATCGTTTGTTAACATAATATGTATAAGGGAAATATCAGTGGATCGTAAAAGAGACCAAGTTTAAAGTCTATAAATTTTGAAAGATTTCCCACGATACATCAGAAAATTTAAGAAATCTTCTTTTGATTTGTATATTTTCTAAAGTAGCATTTCTCTAAATCTCTTTTAGCCTACCATTACTTTATACCAACTGTCTTTGCAGCCATTTGCAAAATTATTTGTTTTTTTTACGTATGTTTATAGCAAATTTATTGGAAAACTTTTTATGGGCCTCTCTTATTGATTATAATAAATCGTTTATTCATTCATTCATAAAATTGAAACTATTTGTTGTTGTTGTTATTTACTTTACATTTTAAATTGTTTCAAAATTTTGCACATGTTTCAATTAAGTTTGTGTATGTGTTTTTATCAGAATATAAATAAACTGGCGTTTACTTCAAAGTGATCCATAAATCACTTGTAGTGAATCATGTTAGCGGTAGCAACGAAAAGACGCTTTAGCAGAAATGCTTCGTTTAATGTCGCTGAGGCATTTAGAAAAATAATTGTAAATTGTTAGAGGAAAGAAATGGGGACTGACTTGGTTTGAGTCATTTATAGGTGTTGGAGTAAATGATCTTTGGGAAATTGAAAACTATATTGAACTGTGATCGTGCCAATTACTTAAAATCGGAGACGATTTTCATTGAATAAATTCTTAAGAAGACCGAATGAACAATCTGATGTACAGTATAACGATTCAACGTTACCAGCTTATCATCCAATATTTGTAGTGAAAATATAGCGATCGCACAAGAAAAAGTCTTCAGTTCTATATAGATTTTTAAGATTTCCCGGAGATTATACAGTCTTTTCTTCATTCATGAGACTTTAATGTAATATCTATGGCAGAAGTTGTCAAATTCTGAAAAACTTCAATTCAAATAGGATCGATAAAACTTTATATGATTTCTTGAAACTTGTAAACGGCATAATCTCCAATACAAATCATTCGTAATTTGGTAATCTTGATTTGAGTTAGTCATGATCTGAAATGATGTGTACTGACAATAATGAAGTTTGTGTAGACTACACGAGACCCCTGATCCCAGAAGAACTACTGCAGAGACCCAGTATCTGTGTAATCATCCACTGATCTCATAAACATCAATTCAAAGTATTCGTTATTTGGTGATCTTGCTCAGCACGATCTCCTTTAGCTATGCATAGTAATACATTTTTCGATTGGCATTCCTTCGGATGGTGAACTCTTTCGTTATGAAGCCTACCACAGACCTGAAGATCAGAAGTTCTATTGCAGAGCCTCAGAATGAAAAGATTTGTTTAACAGAAAACTCAAAAGGTAAAATTCGGCGATTTCAACAATGTTGGAATAAGTTCTGATCTCATTCGTTATTTGATGATCGTGATCATCGCCATAAAAGGGGACTTTGGAATGATCAATTCATTTATTAGCAAATTTAAATGGTTTGCATTAACGAGAATGAATATTACCTAATCTTGGGAGTGTTTTGAGCAATACAATTAGGTAACATGATCAATAACGAATATTAATTAATGAATTGTAATAAGTTGCTCTAAATATAAGAATTAAATGTCCAAGAGTTTCTCTTTAGTGAACTTCTGATAAACGCATGATGGGCTCACTGGAATTGAGGATAAGGGAGATTATGGAGGTCGATCAAATTTAAGATCTTGCAATTTACCTGATAATTTAAGAGACATTTGTGGTAAGAAATGATTCGTAGTAGTGTGATCTAGAAAAACCGCTGAAGATCGCATGCATAGACCTAAGAGTTGCGTAAAATATCGGAAAGGAGAAGTGGAAAAATCTTCCGATCTTCTTCTGATCGTTATTTGTAAACTTACTAACGATGTCATAGCAACTTACAAGGTAGTGGTGAGGTAATGAAGGGCATAGACCTGAGAGTTGTGTAAAATATCGAAAAGGAGAAGTGAAAAAATCTTGCGATCTTCTTCTGATCGTTATTTGTAATCTTACTCACTAACGATGTCATAACAACTTACAAGGAAGTGGTAAGGTAATGAAGTCTCAAACTAGAAGATCAATATTAAACTTATGTTAAGTTTATCAGTTTGACGAAAAGTTTACTTTTAGAAGCATTACTTACTGGACAACATTTTGGAAATAGAATTTGATCTAAACTTGAGGAAAGCTTTTGCAAAACACCTACATATGTGAATGTAGTAATATGTAGTTTGATAACCTTTGCAATAATGAATCACAAAGGTTAAATGACAACTTATGCTATTAGAAATTCTCTCTCTCTCTCTCTCGTGCAACATAATCCATGAAAGTTTCTGTCTATCTAGTCACTTTCCTTTACAACCCCTCGTCTTGTGGCTGGCACTCTCGTTTTATCAAAACTAATGTCTGTCGTTCTTTTTTGAAATAAACAAGCCTACAAACAAACTCTTCATAAATGTTAAATTTTTTTACAAAAATGTAAATGCAGCAATGAAAAACAAATTCAAACTACTACTACATGATATAAAAATTGACCTTGTAACATATTTTTTCTTGTTTTTTTTTCTATATATATTATTTGTGGTTGTTGTTCAGTTGTTGCTCAAATTAAATTTATTTATGCATCGTTCAACATTTGAATGTCGGTAGAGCAAAAGCAACAACAACCAAAACTGACAACAGGTTGTATTTAATCGATTTATTTGTTGCATTCATCTTGTACGTGATAAAAAAAGTACTACCATTTTACGCAATACTTGTATCCATACAAACACATACATACATAAGTGTATAATGATTTGGGTTGATTTTTTACTGGAAATTTGCTAAAAGGGTTTAATTTGCTATTAAAATAGCTAGACTTAATAGGAATTGAATTTGCAACCTTTCCCCTTTATGCAGCATATGGTTCCATAAAGTTTTCTTTGGCTACTTCTTGAGAAAAGCCGCTTAAATTGCATTACAAGTTATGACCTTTTCTGACTACTGTAAGATATCAAAAAATTTTAATTAAATGTTTAATAAGTTGCTTCCAATAGTTGCAAGGTTGGAAGGACCCATTAAAGCTTTAAGCGTAGGACCATATTTTAAAGCTAAAGTTAATGTCTCAAATATTTGATTTTTATAAACCTTAATTTCCCTTAGGTCAAGGTTTTAAAGGGAAATGCTTTTTTTTTGTGTTAAGTGTCATGAAATTCGAGTAAAAAATACAACTAAATGTTTTTCTTACTGTAAATTGACATTAATTTAACCTGTAAATGACAACAAACGTTCAAATGATAAATATTAATTTTAAAAAATTTCTGACGTTATTAAATGGATTTTTTTCTGTGGATGTACTGATAGTAAACTAAATTGAAATGTCTTAAAAGGCAAACAAAAGTTGCACCCTACATGCAGGAAAATAAAGAAGATTTTTATTTACGAATGATTCAAAACTACTTAAAATCAAAAAAATTGGGTTAAAATCTGATCCTGAATTAACTCATAAAAATTTCCAAACAATAGAAAAAGTTATTTACAGAAAATAATTCTAATCAATGATACTACATGCACCAACCATAGCGTACACCTTCATTGTTAACGCCATAAATTGTAATAGTGAATGGAAACCTTAAAATTGTGTTGCTGATGATGCGTTCGTTCGTTCTTTTTTCATTTTCTCATTATTTTAGCCAATTATTGCTTGTAAAACGGAAATTGAAATGTGTTTATTTCAATGTTTGTGAGCAAAAAAAAAAAAAAACAAAAAATCTACAAAATAGACAAACACATTTGATAAATAGTAAACTAGTAATGATGGAATTTTTTATTCGACACAATCATGTTAGATAAATGGAAACATTTGACAATACGGGCCAATATTCGAGGGTGTGGTAAAAGTTTTTATGTCAATAATTTCTTCAAAGAATTTCGTAATTTAAAAGTTTGGAATATTTTATTCATTTCAAAATACAGTTCTTGTTCAAAACGAGTTCAGTTCTTGTTCTAGTTCATTTCTAATTGAGTTCTAGTTCTATTCCTGCTCTGTTTTGCCTCTGTTCTGATACCGTTCTGATTCTGTTCTGGTTCGGTTGTAGTTCTGTTCTAGTTCTGTTCTAGTTCTGTTCTGTTCTAGTTCTGTTCTAGTTCTGTTCTAGTTCTGTTCTAGTTCTGTTCTAGTTCTGTTCTAGTTCTGTTCTAGTTCTGTTCTAGTTCTGTTCTAGTTCTGTTCTAGTTCTGTTCTAGTTCTGTTCTAGTTCTGTTCTAGTTCTGTTCTAGTTCTGTTCTAGTTCTGTTCTAGTTCTGTTCTAGTTCTGTTCTAGTTCTGTTCTAGTTCTGTTCTAGTTCTGTTCTAGTTCTGTTCTAGTTCTGTTCTAGTTCTGTTCTAGTTCTGTTCTAGTTCTGTTCTAGTTCTGTTCTAGTTCTGTTCTAGTTCTGTTCTAGTTCTGTTCTAGTTCTGTTCTAGTTCTGTTCTAGTTCTGTTCTAGTTCTGTTCTAGTTCTGTTCTAGTTCTGTTCTAGTTCTGTTCTAGTTCTGTTCTAGTTCTGTTCTAGTTCTGTTCTAGTTCTGTTCTAG
The DNA here is from genome assembly GCF_015586225.1 of Lucilia sericata. NCBI lineage: Eukaryota > Metazoa > Arthropoda > Insecta > Diptera > Calliphoridae > Lucilia > Lucilia sericata. Next base: position 58,816 of record NW_023995464.1, on the reverse strand, counting down.
TTCTGTTCTAGTTCTGTTCTAGTTCTGTTCTAGTTCTGTTCTAGTTCTGTTCTAGTTCTGTTCTAGTTCTGTTCTAGTTCTGTTCTAGTTCTGTTCTAGTTCTGTTCTAGTTCTGTTCTAGTTCTGTTCTAGTTCTGTTCTAGTTCTGTTCTAGTTCTGTTCTAGTTCTGTTCTAGTTCTGTTCTAGTTCTGTTCTAGTTCTGTTCTAGTTCTGTTCTAGTTCTGTTCTAGTTCTGTTCTAGTTCTGTTCTAGTTCTGTTCTAGTTCTGTTCTAGTTCTGTTATAGTTCTGTTCTAGTTCTGTTCCAGTTCTGTTCTAGTTCTGTTCTACTTCTATTCTAGTTCTGTTCTAGTTCTGTTCTAGTTCTGTTCCAGTTCTGTTCTAGTTCTGTTCCAGTTCTGTTCCAGTTCTGTTCTAGTTCTGTTCTACTTCTATTCTAGTTCTGTTCTAGTTCTGTTCCAGTTCTGTTCTAGTTCTGTTCCAGTTCTGTTCCAGTTCTGTTCTAGTTCTGTTCCAGTTCTGTTCCAGTTCTGGTCCTGTTCTGGTTCGGCTTCTGTTCTGGTTTTATTTTGGTTTTGTTCTGATTCTATTCTGGTTCTGTTCTACCTCAGGCCTTTCGAAAATGCTCAGCCCTCGTATTATTTTTAGAAAAACATGAAAACATTTGTAAAACACTACCACAATACAGAAGTCATTGCACCACCTTAATGTACTCAATATCAAACATATTTATATCGTTGTTGGTACATTCCATTGGAACATGCATACAACTTGTAATAGTACCATTGTTGTAGTTGTTTTCAAATATATACATACATACATATAAAAAATCAAATAAATAGAAAATCAAAGAAATCATTGTAAGAGACATGAAACAGGGTGTTTTGCAACTTAAATGTTTAAATAAAGGAGGGTCCTGAAAGTGAGGGCTAGGTTCTGTCACAGGGGTAAAAACTATAACATTACAAAATGTCTATGAGTTAGATAAGGAGATGCTTTTTGATTTATTATATGGAAAATAGTAAAAAATGAATTGAATAAATTGTGCAAATAGAATAAAATAATAATAAAAAGTAATAATAGTAGTTGTTAAGAGTTACTATATTTGTTTAGTAATATAGAAATGACATCAAGAAATAGTACATAAGACACAGCTATACAAAGATACACAGAGATACACTCACATACATATATATTCACACATTTAAATGTATTAAAATAAAAAGCAATAGTTGTACATGTTTGGCATTGAAAATGTCTGTTAAATGAAGCTGTTGAAAATTAATTAAGAAAAAAAATTGATTTTAATTTCTACTTGATAGAAAATTAAACTATTTTTTTATTCTATTGTTAGGGATGGAAGGTTTTTTTCTATAAACTTAATTGTTTTATAAAAATTTATAATTATGTATACGAACGTACATGTGCTAGTGTTTTTTTGTTAGAAAAACAAAAGTAAACCTTAAGAATTTAACAAATGAAATGAAATTAAAAAAAAATAAAACTATTTTTAGCTTAATTAAATACATAGATGTATATTGGATTAAGTTAATAAATAATAACATTAAGTAAGGTATACGTATACACAGTTATATTTGGATATACACACACAAGTGCAACATAAAATTTAATTATTTATATCAACAAAAAAGTGTTAATATATAAAACAATAAAAACATATTGTAAACACTTAGGCCTTAAATGAAATTCTATAAAAATTCTTGAACAGAATAAGTGAACAGTTCTAGTTCAGTTCTAAGTTCAATTCTAGTTCAGTTCTAGTTCAGTTCTAGTTCAGTTTTAGTTCAGTTTTAGTTCAGTTCTAGTTCAGTTCTAGTTCAGTTCTAGTTCAGTTCTAGTTCAGTTCTAGTTCAGTTCTAGATCAGTTCTAGATCAGTTCAGTGCTAGTTCAGTTCAGTTCTAGTTCAGTTCTAGTTCAGTTCTAGTTCAGTTCTAGTTCAGTTCTAGTTCAGTTCTAGTTCAGTTCTAGTTCAGTTCTAGTTCAGTTCTAGTTCAGTTCTAGTTCAGTTCTAGTTCAGTTCTAGTTCAGTTCTAGTTCAGTTCTAGATCAGTTCTAGTTCAGTTCTAGTTCAGTTCTAGTTAAGTTCTAGTTCAGTTCTAGTTCAGTTCTAGTTCAGTTCTAGTTCAGTTCTAGTTCAGTTCTAGTTCAGTTCTAGTTCAGTTCTAGTTCAGTTCTAGTTCAGTTCTAGTTCAGTTCTAGTTCAGTTCTAGTTCTGTTCTAGTTCTGTTCTAGTTCAGTTCTAGTTCAGTTCTAGTTTAGTTCTAGTTCAGTTCTAGTTCAGTTCTAGTTCAGTTCTAGTTCAGTTCTAGTTCAGTTCTAGTTCAGTTCTAGTTCAGTTCTAGTTCAGTTCTAGTTCAGTTCTAGTTCAGTTCTAGTTCAGTTCTAGTTCAGTTCTAGTTCAGTTCTAGTTCAGTTCTAGTTCAGTTCTAGTTCAGTTCTAGTTCAGTTCTAGTTCAGTTCTAGTTCAGTTCTAGTTCAGTTCTAGTTCAGTTCTAGTTCAGTTCTAGTTCAGTTCTAGTTCAGTTCTAGTTCAGTTCTAGTTCAGTTCTAGTTCAGTTCTAGTTCAGTTCTAGTTCAGTTCTAGTTCAGTTCTAGTTCAAGTTCAGTTCTAGTTCAGTTCTAGTTCAGTTCTAGTTCAGTTCTAGTTCAGTTCTAGTTCAGTTCTAGTTCAGTTCTAGTTCAGTTCTAGTTCAGTTCTAGTTCAGTTCTAGTTCAGTTCTAGTTCAGTTCTAGTTCAGTTCTAGTTCAGTTCTAGTTCAGTTCTAGTTCAGTTCTAGTTCAGTTCTAGTTCAGTTCTAGTTCAGTTCTAGTTCAGTTCTAGTTCAGTTCTAGTTCAGTTCTAGTTCAGTTCTAGTTCAGTTCTAGTTCAGTTCTAGTTCAGTTCTAGTTCAGTTCTAGTTCAGTTCTAGTTCAGTTCTAGTTCAGTCTAGTTCAGTTCTAGTTCAGTTCTAGTTCAGTTCTAGTTCAGTTCTAGTTCAGTTCTAGTTCAGTTCTAGTTCAGTTCTAGTTCAGTTCTAGTTCAGTTCTAGTTCAGTTCTAGTTCAGTTCTAGTTCAGTTCTAGTTCAGTTCTAGTTCAGTTATAGTTCAGTTCGAGTTCAGTTCTAGTTCAGTTCTAGTTCAGTTCTAGTTCAGTTCTAGTCAGTTCTAGTTCAGTTTCTAGTTAGTTCTAGTCAGTTCTAGTTCAAGTTTCTAGTTCAGTTCTAGATCAGTTCTAGTTCGTGTCTAGTCAGTTCTAGTTTCAGGTCTAGGTCAGTTTCTAGTTCAGTTCTAGTTCAAGTTCTAGTTTCAGTTCTAGTTCAGTTTCTAGTTCAGTTCTAGGTCAGTTCTAGTTCAGTTCTAGTTTCAGTTCTAGTTTCAGTTCTAGTTCAGTTTCTAGTTCAGTTCTAGTTACGTTTCTAGTTCAGTTTCTAGTTCAGTTCTAGTTTCAGTTCTAGTCTCAGTTCTAGTTCAGTTCTAGTTCAGTTCTAGTCAGTGCTTGTTCAGATGTTCTAGTTTAGTTCTATTTCATGTTTCTAGTCAGTTCTAGTTTCAGTTCTATTTTCAGTTCTACTTTAGTTTTAGTTTTCTGTTCTCTTTGAATTCTAGTTTAGATCTGCCATGACTGATTTTTCCCTTTCCTCGTACAATGAGTGCAGGGTGTCTTTAAAGGTTTTGTTATTATTTCCTATTGTTTTGTTTTAGTTTTTTGTTGATTTTTATTATTTTTATTCTACATACAGTAGAATGTATACTATGTGTATAGTGCGAGTGATAAGATTATTTGTTTACAAGACTTTTTAGGAAAACACAAAAAAGTTAAATTGGGTTTTGTTAGATACTACAATATTTTGTTGTTGTTATAGTGCTAAACAAATTTCTAAAGATACTCATATTAACACTACATTTCTAGTACAATTTTAGTTAGAAAGGCTTTAAAACTGAACTGAAGTATTTGGAAATGTGTAGCTGAAGTACAGACTAGTATGCACGCATGTACTAAGTGTAGCGGGGTTGTATAGCAGTAGATATCGAGTCTGGGGTATCTGTGTACAAAACCTTGCTATCAGTTTTGCCAGTTGCTATTTGTTTGCTTGAAAGGTAAATAAACATATTTTCTTATACGCGTATTAATAAACTGTAACTGTTTTTATCTAATCTTTAATTATTAGATACTGGTGGCTTTTTTGTTTTAAATTTGAAATAGTTTAAGTGGTGAGAGGAAGATTTAGGAGAATAGTAATGATTTGATTAAGGGTAGTTCGATTTCGAATATTCAATGTTCTTATAAGATCCGTCCAAAGTCTAGCTTTGTTGGCAAAAGGAACTCAGGGTTTTGTTAGTTATTTTATTGCGGCTCTGATAGGATACGATTAAAGGTTTTCTTTGCAGACAATGGTAGGATAAGATCCTTTCACATAATAAGTTTGAAGCGTCACTTCGGTGCTTGAGATCTTAGGTCCAGCATGTCATCCACTTCGAATGTTATGAATTACATTGAAAGTGTATTTGACCTTAAAATGCATATTTTCATGTTAAATTTTATTACAACCTTTACTCATATTTCAAATTAACCCGAAAAAAAATATCAATCTGAAATTTTCCCTTCATTTTCTTTTTTTCTATTTATGCTCAAGTTTCATTTAATTTGTAATCACTTGTGTGTGCGATTGAACTCAAGCAGCGAGAAACGAGAACAAAAAAAAATCAAATAAAATGTATTACAAATTAAATTGAAACTTAAAAACAATTATGACGTAATTGATATAATTAAGAGGTTAATCACTGCCTTTAAAGTAGTTGATTTTGCCTCATTGTTGTTGTATATTCATTGTGTGCTTCTCAAATTATTTAACTTTAAGCTGTTTTGGGGGCACAATGAATTTCAGTACGCAAAAAATAAAAAAAAAAAATATTAAAAACAAAAAAACCTCATAAATAAAATGCCAACACTCTGTCTCTGGCGGGAGAGTTGCGTAGTACGATGCTGTTGCTGATGGCAGTTGACTGGGGTAGACTTCGTGCTAAGACAGAGTAGAAGACCAAAGCTGGAAAGCCAGTAAATTAAAGAGTGAGTGACTGGCTGGTTGACTGTATATGCGAATGAGTGAGTGGGCTGAAGTGTGGCGACACGCACAATAACATTGATTTCACAAAATCATATTTTTTTTGGATTCCAAAAAAAAAAAAAAAATAAATAAAAATGGAAATAAATAAAATGTGTGAAATAATCATAAATTTAGACATAGTTATGTTTGATTTTTTGGCTCTAAACAAATATGGTAGACGAACTTACACTTTAACGAAAATACAATTTCAACTTATTTACAGTTTTTAGCAAAAAAGTTTAATATTTCAATTGCTTGGTTCAGCCATGTTGTTTTTATCGCGTTTGGTGCCACATTTTAGTTACTTTGGTATTGATTTAACAAAATATAGAAACCAAATAAAGTTTTAATATCTATTATTTGTTTACTTTTTTTAAGCTACGATGAGTATTTTTTTACTTGAAAATAATTGTCTCCCATTGTACATGCTACCGTCTTGACTTTCATAGTCATGTATTGTTTTGTAGTGAGTGGGAGTTACTTATCCAAGGTGTGAAATTCCCTACTTATTTGAATGACTTTACAGTGGGGTTTAAACCAATGTCAAATTGATTATGCTTAAAAAATAGAAAGTTATATTTTACTGAGCTAAAAAGATTTAAAATTTATTGACTAAAATTGTATGAGAACTAGAACAGAACCAGAACAGAACTAGGACAGAACTAGGACAGAACTAGGACAGAACTAGAACAGAACTAGGACAGAACTAGAACAGAACTAGAACAGAACTAGAACAGAACTAGAACAGAACTAGAACAGAACTAGAACAGAACTAGAACAGAACTAGAACAGAACTAGAACAGAACTAGAACAGAACTAGAACAGAACTAGAACAGAACTAGAACAGAATTAGAACAGAACTAGAACAGAACTAGAACAGAACTAGAACAGAACTAGAACAGAACTAGAACAGAACTAGAACAGAACTAGAACTAGAACTAGAACTGAACTAGAACTGAACTAGAACTGAACGAACTAGAACTGAACTCGAACTGAACTAGAACTGAACTAGAACTGAACTAGAACTGACTAGAACAGAACTAGAACAGAACTAGAACAGAACTAGAACAAGAACTAGAACAGAACTAGAACAAAACTAGAACAGAACTAGCCAGAACTAGAACAGAACTAGAACAGAACTAGAACAGAACTAGAAGCAGAACTAGAACAGAACTAGAACAGACTAGAACAGACTAGAACAGAACTAGAACAGAACTAGAACAGAACTAGAACAGAACTAGAACAGAACTAGAAAGCCAAGAACAGAACTAGAAACAGAACTAGAACAGAACTAGAACAGAACTAGAACAGAACTAGAACAGAACTAGAACAGAACTAGAACAGAACTATAACAGAACCGAGAATCTACGCAACAGAACTAGAACAGAACTAGAACAGAACTAGAACAGAACTAGAACAGAACTAGAACAGAACTAGAACAGAACTAGAACAGAACTAAACAGAACTAGAAACAGAACTAGAACAGAACTAGAACAGAACTAGAACAGAACTAGAACAGAACTAGAACAGAACTAGAACAACTAGAACAGAACTAGAACTAGAACCGACTAGAACAGAACTAGAACAGAACTAGAACAGAACTAGAACAGAACTAGAACAGAACTAGAACAGAACTAGAACAGAACAGAACAGAACTAGAACAGAACTAGAACAGAACTCGAACAGGAACTAGAACAGAACTAGAACAGAACTAGAACAGAACTAGACAGAACTAGAACAGAACTAGAATTGAACTAGAACTGAACTAGAACTGAACTAGAACTGAACTAGAACCTGAACTAGAACTGAACTAGAACAGAAACTAGAACAGAACTAGAACAGAACTAGAACAGAACTAGAACAGAACTAGAACAGAACTAGAACAAAACTAGAACAGAACTAGAACAGAACTAGAACAGAACTAGAACAGAACTAGAACAGAACTAGAACAGAACTAGAACAGAACTAGAACAGAACTAGAACAGAACTACAACAGAACTAGAACAGAACTAGAACAGAACTAGAACTAGAACAGAACTAGAACAGAACTAGAACAGAACTAGAACAGAACTAGAACAGAACTAGAACAGAACTAGAACAGAACTAGAACAGAACTAGAACAGAACTAGAACAGAACTAGAACAGAACTAGAACAGAACTAGAACAGAACTAGAACAGAACTAGAACAGAACTAGAACAGAACTAGAACAGAACTAGAACAGAACTAGAACAGAACTAGAACAGAACTAGAACAGAACTAGAACAGAACTAGAACAGAAACTAGAACAGAACTAGAACAGAACTAGACAGAACTGAAATAGAACTGAACTAGAACTGAACAGAACTAGAACTGAACTAGAACTGAACTAGAACTGAACTAGAACTGAACTAGAACTGAACTAGAACTGAACTAGAACTGAACTAGAACTGAACTAGAACTGAACTAGAACTGAACTAGAACTGAACTAGAACTGAACTAGAACTGAACTAGAACTGAACTAGAACTGAACTAGAACTGAACTAGAACTGAACTAGAACTGAACTAGAACTGAACTAGAACTGAACTAGAACTGAACTAGAACTGAACTAGAACTGAACTAGAACTGAACTAGAACTGAACTAGAACTGAACTAGAACCGAACTAGAACTGAACTAGAACTGAACTAGAACAGAACTAGAACTAAACTAGAACTGAACTAGAACTGAACTAGAACTGAACTTGAACTGAACTAGAACAGAACTAGAACAGAACTAGAACTAGAACTGAACTAGAACTGAACTAGAACTGAACTAGAACTGAACTTGAACTAGAACTTTACTGGAACTAAACTAGAATTGCTATTTATTTCACCTTCACTTTATAGCTTTTTCATTTACTCAATTATTCATACCTACACAGTAGTATTAATGTTTATTTGTTTTTCAACTAAGTATGGAATACAATTTCATGTAAAAGTTTTAGTATATTAGTGTAATTGTATATGTTAGTCTCTGAATTCGTGTATTGGAATTTATTGTTGATTTTATGTTTCTCTATATTTAGTTAAAGTTTTAACTAAATGTCAATAAAAAATATTTATTTTGCTGTTCATTTGAACATGCAATCCCAAAATTAATAATTTATAAATTCATATTTTTCCGACTTCAAAACGAAAGGCAGATTATTAAAATAAATAATAATAAAGGTTGAGGGAAACAGAGGGAAACTTAGGAAAATCGAATTTACTACATGCCAGCGCAATAATATTTCAAGTGGACTGTTTTTTTCGTATCTAGAGAACGAATTGAATGAATGATGAATGAAAATAGTAGTTTGTTTTGCTGTCTGTTTGTCTGTCTGTCTGTCGGTATATTTCAATGATTAAATGTATGACACTACAACAAAGTAATTAATTAAATCAATTAGTTTTAGCAAATATTTAGCCAACAAGAATGTATGTACGTACAAATAGTAATATATTATAACCATGGCAGTAAATAAAAAAAGAATCAATCCATTTTATATTGGATCACGTAATTAATTGCTTACCAGTTAGAAAATTAATAAACGCAAAAAGAAGTAAAGAAAGCAACAATATGTTTTGCTCACTCGTCATTTTGTCTAATGCCTCACTGAACCTACACCCTCCCTTAAACACACAACTCCTTTACTTGACCTTCGGAGCCACAAATGATGAATAAACATGAAATTATGGCACTTTTATGAATTTGTTCTCAATGTAAATTAAAATAAAAGAAATATGTTCGAAAAAAATTAACAACCAACCATCGTACATAAATTATCCTAAATAAATATGCAGAAATAGCTGTCTGTAATAAAATACGCAAAACAATAAGCCTTGCTAATTCGCCCAATAATTAAACATTCAAAAAATGTGATGAAAGAATTTTTTTTGCGCAGATAAAAATAGTTTCAATACCGCCTTCAGATCTTTTGTTAAGTTACAATATGCTTTTCAAGGATAATTGATTGTTCTCATTACAGTTTCCAATAAATTCCTGTTTTTTTAGGTTCTAGCTGAGTTCTATTTCAGTTTTAGTTCAGTTGTAGTTTAGTTCTAGTTCAGTTCTAGTTCAATTCTAGTTCAGTTCTAGTTCAGTTCTTGTTCAGTTCTAGTTCAGTTCTAGTTCAGTACTAGTTCAGTTCTAGTTCAGTTCTAGTTCAGTTCTAGTTTAGTTCTAGTTCAGTTCTAGTTCAGTTCTAGTTCAGTTCTAGTTCAGTTTTAGTTCAGTTCTAGTTCAGTTCTAGTTCAGTTCTAGTTAGTTCTAGTTCAGTTCTAGTTCAGTTTTAGTTCAGTTCTAGTTCAGTTCTAGTTCAGTTCTAGTTCAGTTCTAGTTCAGTTCTAGTTCAGTTCTAGTTCAGTTCTAGTTCAGTTCTAGTTCAGTTCTAGTTCAGTTCTAGTTCAGTTCTAGTTCAGTTCTAGTTCAATTCTAGTTCAGTTCTCGTTCAGTTTTAGTTTAGTTCTAGTTCAGTTCTAGTTCAGTTCTAGTTCTGTTCTAGTTCAGTTCTAGTTCAGTTCTAGTTCAATTCTAGTTCAGTTCTAGTTCAGTTTTAGTTCAGTTCTAGTTCAATTCTAGTTCAATTCTAGTTCAGTTTTAGTCCAGTTTAGTTCAGTTCTCGTTCAGTTCTAGTTCAATTCTAGTTCAGTTCTAGTTCAGTTCTAGTTCAGTTCTAGTTCAGTTCTATTCAGTTCTAGTTCAGTTCTAGTTCAGTTCTAGTTCAGTTCTAGTTCAGTTCTAGTTCAGTTCTAGTTCAGTTCAGTTCAGTTCTAGTTCAGTTCTAGTTCAGTTCTAGTTCAGTTCTAGTTCAGTTCTAGTTCAGTTCTAGTTCAGTTCTAGTTCAGTTCTAGTTCAGTTCTAGTTCAGTTCTAGTTCAGTTCTAGTTCAGTTCTAGTTCAGTTCTAGTTCAGTTCCAGTTCAGTTCTAGTTCAGTTGTAGTTCATTTCTAGTTCAGTTCTAGTTCAGTTCTAGTTCAGTTCTAGTTCAGTTCTAGTTCAGTTCTAGTTCAGTTCAGTTCAGTTCAGTTCAGTTCAGTTCAGTTCAGTTCAGTTTCTAGTTCTAGTTCAGTTCTAGTTCAGTTCTAGTTCAGTTCTAGTTCAGTTCTAGTTCAGTTCTAGTTCAGTTCTAGTTCAGTTCTAGTTCAGTTCTAGGTCAGTTCTAGTTCAGTTCTAGTTCAGTTCTTCTATTCCAACTTTGGTTTACTTTTCACAATTTCACTCATTTATAGAATTTGTCTTCAAAATTTTTTGACATGGTTAACAGACATTATGTCTGCATATCTTCGTTAAATATAAATATTTAATGATTCTTTTCCATTACATTTGCAATTTGTCAAAGTAAAATTCCATCCAATAGTTTTGCTAATAATTTCTAAAAATATTTCTCAAATAAAACTTAAAATATTCCACCTTTACTAACTTATCCCTAGTCCAACTAGACGACATTCCCATTATAAATATTTGAAATTGAACAACCATTAAAAACATTTCAAAACGCAAATTGCAAAAAATGTATGAAAAATATTATCATTTTTATTTGTGGCGAATAAAATGCATATTGATAAATGCACGCAAATTGAATATTGTAAGTGTTTTACGTCATTTAAAAAAAAAAAAAAATAATAAAAAAAAACAAGAAAAATAAATAAATTTTCACACATAAAGATGAACCCATACATTTTCAGAGAAAGTGCAATACAAACATAAAAATATAAAATCCTAGATACAATGCAATAACAATTGTTAAATTTATTCCTGAATGCACAGAGACATACATAACTATTTACTAGAAAACGAATACATTTACACAATGAACTATTCGATTGAAATATTTATGTATAAGACAGCCAGGATTGTGTAAATAGCACTGTTGTGGAAAATTTTTATAAATTTATAACTGTGTTTTCCTAATGATAAATTTTATTTCCTAGTGGCAATTTGTAAATGCTAACTGTGCTTTTTATTTAACCTTGGCTTTTGAAACAACTACGTTTGGTAGTTTTTTCTTTAACAAGCTAAATCCAATGAATTGTATTGTCGATTTTTAGAGATGTAGTTAAATAAGGGTGGCCCTTAACTTACTTATTCTGAATTTCAGTTCTAGCATAAAGCTCTCGTTGGGTTTGAGGTAAGCTTTTGGTTAATTTTTGTTTAAGTTTCAGGTAAGTTTTAACTGAGACATAGTTAAGTTCTTAGATAAGTTGTAGCTTAGTTTTAGTTAAGTTCTAATAATGTTTTATTTACCTATAAGTAACGGTTTTGTAAAGTTCTAGTTAAATTTTAATTAGGATTTATTTAAGCCTTCGTTAGAATATAGTTAAGCCTTAGTTATCATTTAGTTTAGGTTTTTAGAGATTAAGTTAAGATTAAGTTAAGATTTAGTTAAGACTAAGTTAATTTAGTTAAGTTTTTTAAATATTATGTTCAGTTTTAATTAAGATTTAGTTAAGTTAGTTAAGCTCTCTTAAGATCTAGTTTAAGATTTAGTTAAGTTCTGGTTAAATTTTCTCTGGAGGCTCCCTAATATATGTAAGTTTATATAGCAGTTTTATTCCTATAACTACAAGCAGTGCAATAAAATATTTAATAACTGAACACTTTGTGAATAAGTTAACAACATAAATATTTCTGGATGCCAGCTAAAATATGTAGTTGCAAAAACAATAGCAATTCGAATAACACCGCTACCAATACTCTAGTAACTACAACGCCAGCAACAATAGTGCCTTTTAAATCAAACAAAAAAAAAATAATAGATTCATTTGGAGCTTTTTTTCCTCTTGTAACCACAAAATAATAAAAAAAAACATTCATTTACAAACAATACAAAAACGAACAAATAAATTAACACACACAGATACTGGCGCATGCATAAATAAAAAATATATGCAATCAGACGTACACATAATTACCTCGCGGATAGTGGGAGAGAAAAGTTAATAAACGTTTGATAAAACAGTGCAAGATAGCCATAAAGGAAAATCATGGTGTGCCGGGTTATAAAGCAACGAACCTGTGTATGACCTGGGTCATTACAAAGTTTCTAAGGCAGAATGTTAATGCAACAGTTGCTACGAGAAGTTTTACTAATTAGTTCTTTCTAAATTACTTTGTAACATCGAAACCGCCAGTTTTATAACAACGTTAAGTGAATAACAAAAAAAAAACAAGCAATAAGTGGCAAATTAAAATCGTTATTAACGTCAGTCCGAACAGATCCTTATGAAAATGAGTTAAAATTGGTTTCTAGCACTAAGTTCCGGTTGTAAATCAATTAATATAAGCAAACGGTAAAAAGAATTAAAAAGAAAAAATAGCATTCAATCACCTACTAAGACCCTAGCAAGTGGGTCAACAATAAACTAGTTCTAAATTTTATTAATATAACACAAAGTAAGTCGTGGTTGGACTGTTTCTTCTCGTCGTGATTTGGCTGTTCCTAAGCGTGCATTCGACTAGATTTTACCCGTAATAATTAGCACTCGATTACGGTGGTAAATCAAATACATATTATAAACAAATGGTAAAATGAAATAAAAAGAAAAAATCTTCTTAATAAATAATTCACCTACTAACGGCCATAACTGTCAGTTGTTGGGTAAACAATGTCTAACTTATATGCAAAACTAGTTCTAAATTCTGTTTAAAATCGCTATTAAAGTGAGTTCAAATAGAACAGACCAGTAGTATTTTGAAAATGTTTTCCAGCGCTCAGAACCTGTGATAATTCGAATAATATAAGCAATTGCTAAAAAGAAATAAAAAGAAAAAAGGACTATCTTCCTACTACATAATTCATCTGTTAGAGGCCTTGCAAGTGGGTTGTTGGGTAACCATTAGCTAAGTTATTTGCAAAACTAGATCTGAACCTATTAATATAATATAACGGAGGACTTGCTAAGACTGTTTACTCATTTTACTGCGAAATTTAAAATCCTAAGTTAGAATAAGTTGGACATTCTCAGGTTAAAGATTAAAGCTTTGTGAATGGATTGCTGAGTAACCGGTACTGTTATCTAATTTAAGCTAACTTATTTGCAAAACTAATTTTAAATACTGCCGGGGTTGTTAGTTATATTAATAAACATTTTATTATTATTGTTATATTAATATTTATAAACTATATTTCTATATAATTAATGCTAATTGTCTGGTTTTAATATAAGTCACGTTTAGTTTTCTATTTTATTTTTGATCATGTTTTGAAATAGTTCCACACAGTTGGAACTTAATAAATTCTAAGTGGCATTTCACTAAACTCAAAAATTCGTTTAGAAATTATAAAGAACTTTGAATTAAATACTTTCTATAGTGACAAATATTTATTAAGAAATTGGTAGCAATTTCAGAAGTTAATTAGGCCTTGATGGACTTTGATAAAGGGGACACAATAGATTCGTTAGTGGCTTAGAATCTGATGTAACAAACATCTTGTTTACAAACTAACTAACCAATACTTTTATCCTTGACTGTATTGGAAATATACCAATATTTGAATTATCAACTGTGTACAACAGGAATGCTAAATGTATTTGTATTAGTGTGTGTGTGTGTGAGTGAGTGTGTATGAATGCAAGCAATAAAACAACGAACCAATGAATGACGTCAATAGAGGTCAAAGGCAAATAATGCAGTGCAATTTGAGATGACTTACAACAACAGGGTGGTGGCAGCAATAGCGATTCATTGTAACACCGTTTGCAATATACATAGAGAAACCATTCATTCAACCAGCTGTATACAGCAGCAGTGACTGTTTCATAAAGTATTTAACAGTAAATATTCTTTTCATTTGTTTTCGTTTTTCAAGTTTTTTTTTAAATTTTTTGTTGTTGAAAAAACGCACAACATGAATAAATTTTGAGCTGCGTAATATGAGGCAACTGTTAACCTTAACATCACCTTTAACACCTCATAATCATTCGTTCAGTCAGTCATTCATTCAGTTACATCGCACACACAGATGTTGCTGGATATTGTTGGCCATGAGGAAGAAGTTGGTGGCAACAACGAAGATAATGATTGTTAAGACCATAATTGCGTTGCTGTCGATAATGTTGGCGCTGATGCTGGTAGTGATGGAAGTGGTCAATATAAAGCACTATCATCATCATCATTATTATTATTTGTAATGTATGTTTTTCTTGCTTTTTTTGAGCTCTTGTTTAAATGTGTTCTAGCACATACTCCTCCTTTTTATGGATGGACTACTTCTATTATTGTTGGCATTGGCTGAATGCTATTTGTTGTAGTGTTGGTCGTTTCTACTACTATTTTCAAGGTTATTTCTTGCTTGCATGTAATGAACAAGTGTTTTTGTTACAAATAAATGCAAAATGCTTACAATAAATATATAATGCTAAAAACCGAAAAGAAAGAAACAAAAAAAAAAATAACAAATTGCTTTTAAAATCCATATGGAAGAAACTGTGTATACAAAAAAAAAAAAAAAATATGTGTATACTAAACTCTGACCCATTAAATTTAGTTTAACAAGTTGTTTCAGTTGAGACTATAAATCTGACAACTCAAACGTCATCATCATTATCATCAGTAGGAGCATGAAATTTTAAGAAAACAGTCTCAACAACGAATAAATATGAAAGTGATGTCAGTCAAATACGACTATGTGATACCTTATAACGATATAAACTAATTAGATCAATTAATATCATTTCATCTGTTAATGAATCGATTTGTGAAAGTTTTAGTGCAAGTTTAAGTGATTTACGTGAGTGACAAATGAACTTTAAAAATTAACTTAATATTTGTATAAGTGGCATTCTTTTGGATTACCTTACACCAATCAAATCTATAATAGCATTTGGTTGTACTAAAGTGAGTACGAGTAGTTCTGAACCGGAATTAGTTAGATTTGTTTTCTAGCACTAATTTTTCTAGTTCTAAACTAAATAATATGCGTGGTAAAATGAAATAAAAAGAAAAAATATTGCTCACTGGTAAAAAAAAAATCCCCTTGCAAGTGGGTTATTGAGTAAGTAATGGTATATTTTTGTAATGAATAGACTCAGATCTGGGTGTTACAAACCTCAGCTTGAACGCATTATAAGCATACTTACCACTATAGTTTTTTTAGCTGATAAAAAAAAAAAACACAAAAAGCTTCCAGCTATTTTTTAGATCTTCAGTTAAGAGTATGTTTTCTTTCTTTTTGTTTGTTTTATTTTTGTTACATTTACAGTTTTTTAGTATTATAGGTTCGTTTTTTTCAATGTCATCTGCTTTTTACACACACACTGACATGTACACAATAATTCTAGATTTGTTGGTAAATTCAAAGCCACTTTCCTTGCAGTTTGGGTAACTGGCAACTGAATTTGCAAGAGATTAGTCCTGTTGAATTAAATAACTTATGTATTAAAGCGACTCCTTCCTAGATTACTCAGAGACAATAAAGTGACAACTACCAGCTATGATACCTTTATAGTATCGTTTGAGTTCCTCTTTCGTCAAATAACACAAAATTATATTCGAACTAATATTCGGTGAAATTGAAAGGTCTAAAGTGGGACTCTCTTGGATTACAAAGGACAATTATTTGTTAATTAACTACTCGCTTGATTACCTTTAAAGTAATCCTTGAATTCCTCTTTATATTATAAGTAGTGAATACATGTCAATTAACCTTAAAATGCATTCTAGATAACTTTTTCAGCAACAGGTAGAAAGTTTAATAGTGAATTCTTCTTAGATTATCTGATTACATGGTAATAGCTTACTTTCCCACTGTGTTAAAACGATTACTTCAAAATTATACAAAATTAAATAAAACCAAGTACAGGGCGCCTCCTGTGGGTTAGCAATTAATATTCTAGTCTGTTGGACCGGAGTTCGTAGATCGTTTTCCACCAACGACAATTAATTAGCCTCTTGATTACCATTAGACTTTAAAGAAATTGATTACTTCCTCTTTATGTTACAACCAGTATATACAAGTCAATTGACTTCAAAATGCATTCTAAACGAACTTCTGAGCAACAGGGCAGACAGACAGTTAGTGTTCTTGTCTATTAGACCGGAGGTCATAGGTTAGATTCCCACCAGGGATACTGGTAAAGAAGCACACGACAGGCCCGGTGGAGGCATAGGTATACTTCTTTGGATTCTTTCAAACTAACTAAAGGCTCACATAGACCTCCCGAAAAGCTGCAGGGTTCATATCAACAACTACCAGCATTACAACTTTTTCACATCTATTTTACATAGGTCATACGCCTGGTTGTATGTGAATGTGTTATTTTTATAAATATAATTTTACGGGCTTTTCGTTAAAACGTTATGGAACATTTTTTTCTCATTTAAGATAACTACATATATTTTTTCAAATCATTATAAATGACTTAACAGTTTTTTTTTTATAAAAGAAATATACACTTTCTATTAACTCAAGTTAACTGTTATTTACATTATGAAGCTTTAATAAATATTCAGTCCAGAACATACATCACTCTACTAATTTTATACAGATAATTGAACAGTTCAAGCCTGGCTAATAATTTTATTGCAATTTTTTATATCAAGACATATGCAGCACAAAAGTGTTTGTTGCAAATGGTCCTTCGAACCAAAGCTTTTCATTAAATATTCAATTTAAGTGAAAAATAAAGTTTATAGTTAACATTATACCAAATCCCTACACATGAACATATTTCTGATGATTTAAAACTGTAAATAGGAAATGGTCCTTCGAATCCAAATGTTTTCAAAGATTTCTCTTGCTCTGATTTTTTTTCACTTAACAGACATTTTCTATTTTATTTATCTACCAATTTTTAAATTTAATAATACTTTAAATACCTTTCTGTCACTTAATCTTCTGAGAATCATATAATTTATTACAGGCTATTTGTTTTTATTTGTTTTCACTTTTCGGAGACAAAAAAAAATATAATTTATTGATTATTTATAGCATTCAGTTTTTGTTTTTTATTATTACTACTTTTATTATTGTAATAATTTCATTAATTTTACCTCACCTACTACATCTACTACTACTTTTTTTATTACATTTTATACTGTTTCTTTTTGTCAGAATGAAAAAAGTAGCAAAAGAACACTCCTTGTATTTAAAACCATCAGAGAGAGTATGATTATTATTTTAAATAAACTTTCGAGGACATTTATATTGTCTATAAATATTTTCAAATACGTGCACATGCACAGGCAAGTTAATACAAGTACAGACATGTATTCATGTTTCAAGTGAAAGTGAATTTTATATTTAAACATTCTATATAGTATACTTTGGGGCAATGGGATTTAAAAAAGTTGTGTAAAGGGATTTAAAAAACATCATTTCACTATAATTAAAGCTATTATGTGGAAGGGACAGAGTAAAAGTTTTAAAAATATGTATCTACGTACATTTCTCAGGCTAAATGTATTTGATAACCTTACACCATAATTTGTGTATTAATTTGAGTATTTATGTTATATATAATTGATATATTTAAAAATATAAAAAATAGGTCATTCATAAGTTTGATTGCATGCAATAGGCACTTAGGTTAGGTTGATAGAAAGATGATAGAAATACACCTAGGCCACTTTTGGGACTGTTGTGCGCTCCTTTTCATGAAAAAACTCCATTGACAGTGGTAAAGAAAGTACCTCAAGCTACATGGTGAGAGTTGTCATCACAACCTATTACAATTTTCTTATTTTTCCTTTGTGCCTCTTCAACCAGTTTCATCAGATCCGACGTTGGTGGTAGTGTCGGAGAATCGAAAGGCCGGTAAACAAATGCAAGGTGTATCTCCTGTTGAGAGGAGAAGACATAAGTTCTTGTAACGGACGAGAAAATGTATCTTGGAAATTTACGTGATTTAATCCAGAAACCTTATTGCGAATCGTCCAAGGTTCCAGGATTAAAACTATATGTATCCGGTTATTAATACAGTTGATGGCGATGTCTATATCAAGCATAGGAATGGCAGTATTTTTAATCGACACCTTCCCAATTTTGGAAAGCTCAGCCGTTCTGTCTTCTGGCGGGTAATTGATTTCCTCCTCGCTTTAAGGATTTGTCTCCTCAACATTACCAGTATTTGCTAATGATGCTTTGGATACCGTATTAGGTGTTTTATTGTTCTTGTCGGGGCCATTTTTGACACCCCTTTCAATCGGCGCCTTCCCAATTTCGAAAAGGGCAGCTGCACTTTCTTTTGGCGGGTTAATGGTAAATTCTTTGCTTTTAGGATTTGACTCCTCAACGTTATCAGTAGTAGCTACTTAGGTCTTAGGTTTTTTAGTGTCCTTTTCGAGGCTTGTTGTAACAGCTCTTCAGCTCAGCATTTTGACCACCAAGGATTTCCAGTATATGTTCAATAGCCAGTTTACTGCCCCATCCATTTATATAAACAGTAGACTTTAAGAACGCCGGAAGCTCGCTCTTCTTTGTCATTCCCAGCTTAGCGCCGTCCCAGGGAGGATGGGTACTTTCCACCAAATTCTTTAGGGTGCTAACACATTGGTGAGATGCCAACCTCAACAACCTCAACAACATCACTCGCAGCTCACGCTCTTAGTTGGTTGTTTGCCCTTGGTGGACGTGGTCCACTATCTTATTGTTGACCAGGTCTTCTATTTTACTCTGTAGGTCTATAGGAATTTTGCCTGTCGGATTACCGGCATCGTAAACTGCATAGAGGAGATCGTCCCGGCGTCTTCTTTTGCTCTATTTCTTTTCCACAGTCTAGCTTCTCCTTCCTCGCTTCTTTTGAGATACCCTTACCTTCGAGGTTGATTTCGCCGACGTGGCCGTCTTCGGAATATGTATCTGGCTTGGCGTTGTCACCCTTACTCGTAGGATTCTGACTTCAGGTTACGGTTTTAGGTTTTTCTTGTTTTTGAATCGTTATCTAAGGATCTACACAAAAAATCCATTTTTAGTGGAAAAATGAGCGATCACAGATTTCTATTATTATGTCGATTGGAGTGTTATATAGGGACGTATGGACGATTTTAGTGGTAAATTAAAGTGATCACAGATTTTCACTGTTTTGTCGATTGAAGCCACTTTAAGTTTTAATAACGATTGTTTGATGGCAGTCTTTCAGCAAAAGTCCTCGTTCCTTCAAGGATTACGTTTACAAATAATTTCTTGTTTTAAATAAAACAAATTTGTATTGACGAAATGTCATAAAATGTTACTATATCAGGCATTTTATACAAAAAAACTATTTTTTCCCTAAACTGCTGCTAAATTATTCAGTCTATCAGTCAGTCTGTCATGGCTAACACACACACATACACTTTGTAAAACAAATCATGGAAATGGTAATATTTATACTGTATTTATTATTTTGAAATATATTTGTCTAAGTATGATACTATGTTATATTGTCAGAATAACAAAAACAAAAATTTAAGAATCTAAAAACTACAATTCTACCAAGCAACTGACAAGCTTTCACTTTTTTGGACGGGAAGGAGAGGGGGTGGGGATGTGGGTTGATTTCCTATTTAATTTTGTCTTCTTTTTTTTTGGTAGCAATTTTTGTTGTTGCTAATACTTAAGCTAACCTCCATTTCACCTACAAAAGAAATGAAATGGAAAACTCTACAATACAGCTAAAATAAAATTGTGTATAAGTGTGAGTGTATAGACACAGATACACACAATCGTACAAGAAGGTACGTACATCTAGCTAAACAATAGCAAGATAAAAATTGTACAAGAAAATCAATAAAATCCAATAAATTTCAACAAAAACGGAAGAGAAGAAATCTAAAAGGACATTTACAGGAACTCAACACACAAGTTTAGAGTTGTGTTTTTTTTTTTTCTTTTTGTTGTCATTATTGTCTTTTGTTTCAATTTTCTTAAAAACAGGAATAAATTTTGGTTCAATTAGAAAATCTTTTTCCTTTTGTATAGAAAAGCTACACTTAGAGAAAAATGTGGTTGGCCAAAGTAACAAAAGTTATTCCAAGATTTTTTCAAAAATTTTAACATGATATGGTTGTCATAACTAAAACTCTGACTACTGTAATCATAATATTGTAAAATATACTGCCTTATATCTTTTCTCTAAGTGTATTTGGCTTTTTGCTTGGGGGCAGCATGTTTTATTATTGTAAATGCAACAAATTTCATTTGTCTCTAGTATAGATATTTAGTTGTTGTTTAGTTTCGGTCGTAAAAGTGATTTTTGGTTGGCTAAATTTTTCTGTTTACAATTCCATTTCATTGCATTTACAAGTGTAAGTATTGGAGCTTGTGTAGGAGTGTGTATTTCAAATTAATTTAGTATTAGTTTGTGCGGGAACTTTAACTTCTATGGCCTTTTAAAGCTTTGAAAGGTATTTTAATTAAAGGAAAGTAATTTTGATTAAAAAAAATTTCCCCAGGATTAGGCAAACAGAAAGGGTACTCCAAACTAACTTTTAACAATGAGACATGTGATTAAAAAGTGTTACCCTAAGGCTCATCATTTTATTTTTGGTTCGAAGGACCATTTTCTTATTCAGAAAATGTAACGAAACTTCCTTGCTGCTGCTGTTTAGAAGTAGTAAATAAAATATTAATAATTTCCCTAAAACCACTAATAGAATTTTTCTAATTTTGTGTTCACAAAAAAATTTATATGCCTACAGCTTTATCAAATTCGTTTTGCTTTAGCTTTATTTTAGTACATGATAATAAAATTTTTATTGCCACAATCAGTAGAAACCTTTAAAAAAACCTATTTGCTGATAACATCTCTTATTTTAACACCCTCAACATAAAATACACACACACATACACAGGCAATTACCTGTGTATGTGTCTTTTGTGTGCGTATGAGTATTTTCGAAAGGATTTACATCCTTGTTGTCAGTACTGAGTACTTAACACCATAAAATAACAAACAAACATTTGTTTGCAATACATACAGTTTCAGAACTACCCTGGGAATATCTGGTATATTTAGCTATGGCACAACATTGTTGCATACATTGCTATCGCAGATTTAGTCTTGTCCACAGAATCCTACCAAAAACGTTGGAAATTTTTAAAGAGTATTGGCTCGAAGGACCAGTCTCAAGCTCTAGTTCTAGTTCAATTTCAAATCAGTTCTAGTTTTGTTCTTGTTCAGTTTAAGTTATTTCTAGTTCTGTTCTAGTTCTGTTCTAGTTCTGTTCTAGTTCTGTTCTAGTTTCTGTTCTAGTTCTGTTCTAGTTCTGTTTCTAGTTCTGTTCTAGTTCTGTTCTAGTTCTGTTCCAGTTCTGTTCTAGTTCTGTTCTAGTTCTGTTCTAGTTCTGTTCTAGTTCTGTTCTAGTTCTGTTCTAGTTCTGTTCTAGTCCTGTTCTAGTTCTAGTTCTGTTCTAGTTCTGTTTCTAGTTCTGTTCTGTTCTAGTTCTGTTCTAGTTCTGTTCTAGTCCTGTTCTAGTTCTAGTTCTGTTCTAGTTCTGTTCTAGTTCTGTTCTAAGTTCTGTTCTAGTTCTGTCTAGTTCTGTTCTAGTTTCTGTTCTAGTTCTGTTCTAGTTCTGTTCTAGTTCTGTTCTAGTTCTGTTCTAGTTCTGTTCTAGTTCGTTCTAGTTCTGTTCTAGTTCTGTTCTAGTTCTGTTCTGTTCTGTTCTAGTTCTGTTCTAGTTCTGTTCTAGTTCTGTTCTAGTTCTGTTTAGTTCTATTTCTGTTCTGTATTCTGTTCTAGTTCTGTTCTAGTTCTGTTCTAGTTCTGTTCTACTAGTTCTGTTTCTAGTTCTGTTCTAGTTCTGTTCTAGTTCTGTTCTAGTTCTGTTCTAGTTCTGTTCTAGTTCTGTTCTAGTTCTGTTCTAGTTCTGTTCTAGTTCTGTTCTAGTTCTGTTCTAGTTCTGTTCTAGTTCTGTTCTAGTTCTGTTCTAGTTCTGTTCTAGTTCTGTTCTAGTTCTGTTCTAGTTCTGTTCTAGTTCTGTTCTAGTTCTGTTCTAGTTCTGTTCTAGTTCTGTTCTAGTTCTGTTCTAGTTCTGTTCTAGTTCTGTCTAGTTCTGTTCTAGTTCTGTTCTAGTTTTCTAGTTCTGTTCTAGTTCTGTTCTAGTTCTGTTCTAGTTCTGTTCTAGTTCTGTTCTAGTTCTGTTCTAGTTCTGTTCTAGTTCTGTTCTAGTTCTGTTCTAGTTCTGTTCTAGTTCTGTTCTAGTTCTGTTCTAGTTCTGTTCTAGTTCTGTTCTAGTTCGTTCTAGTTCTGTTCTAGTTCTGTTCTAGTTATGTTAGTTCTGTTCTAGTTCTGTTCTAGTTCTGTTCTAGTTCTGTTCTAGTTTTGTTCTAGTTCTGTTCTAGTTCTGTTCTAGTTCTGTTCTAGTTCTGTTCTAGTTCTGTTCTAGTTCTGTTGTAGTTCTATTCTAGTTCTGTTCTAGTTCTGGTCCAGTTCAGTTCTATTTAGTAGAAAATTTGCTGCTCTACATTATTTTTCCTTAAAACACCTATATAGACGACGCTGTTCCGTCAAAACATTATAAAAACCATGAGTAAATGTCCTTTAGTTGTTTACGCCTGAGCCAACGTAAAAAAGGGGTTTTTTCGAAATGTTTTTCTTTATAAAACGTTACGAGTTGGCATTATGATGTGTATAAACAAAAATAAAAACTGACGCCAGTATGAAATCCAAAAATAAGATTTGAACCCAATTCACTCGGTAGGGAGAAATGCAAACAGCAAAAACATAAACATTTTCCTATATGAAAGAAGTCCTATTTCTCAAACCCTGTAGTTTTTGAAGAGAGGTATTTATAAAATTTGAACCAGATCTTGTGCCTACAATGTGGAAGTGGACCATAACAATTTTATACGTAAAAATCAAAGGATAATCTTTTAAAAAATCAGTATGTGTTTGCTTCAACTTTTAGATTTTTTTAACTAAATAGTTTTCAAATGTTCCGGGTTTATACTTACACCTTGTTAGAGAAGGTGTTGGTATGAAAATCCTCCTCATCATCGTTCCCATCATCATTGCTGTGGTATTAATTTAGATTATAAAAGTTATTTGGTGCGGAAATTGTTTGTTCGCTCTTATGTGGCACTCCTGTTTTCGAAATATTCTAAATGTTTGTGTATGTATTTACGTTAAAAGGTAACAGGACTATATGTATGAATTTTCAGTTATGTGTGAATGTATTATGTATGTATATGTTCAGAGGATATCCATGTATGTTACTTGCAACTTTATTGGTACCAACAGCCACAACATAGAGGCAAAACATACAGGCAGGCAGTCAGGCAACATTCTATTCTATTTGTATACATTGCCAGTTGTTGTTGTTGTTATTATAAACTCATATGTGAGAACGCTGTGTAGATTTAGTACGAGTAGTATCTGTAGCTGACATGTGTCATAATGTTTCTTTGTTCGAATAAAACCAGTCAGGTGAAAAAATATTGATTTGTTTATTTTAAAAAAGAAGTACAACGGCAACAACAACAACAGCAAAAACAAGTTTAACAACAACGAAAATAATCATAATTCCCCCAATTTTAGAAAAAAATATTTGTTTAAGCCTCTACCGCCTGCATGTCTGCCCCGCTGTGGCTGTGTGCTGTTGAAATCTAAACAAACATGTTGTATTTTAAATTGTCCTTAATCAATTGGTTTACCAAGTTGTTTTATTTTTTTCAATTCGTTTATTTTTTGTTGGATAGACTCTTAATTTAACATGAAAGTACTTATTTGAAACCCAAACACAGACTGAATTTTTCTTTTTAATTTGAAAATGTTCAGGTGTGAAGTCATTAATTAGGCCATCATTGATGCGATTTTTAGGGTGATTAATAATAACTGTTTTTTAAATTCTACAAAAAAATGGTTACTGCAATTTTGAAAAGAAATTGTTGCAGAAGCCATTTTTATATTTCGCAATATATTTTAGATGAAATCATTTCTGATAACAGTTCTAGTTCAGTTCTAGTTCAGTTCTAGTTCAGTTCTGGTTCTAGTTCTGTTCTAGTTCTTTTATAGTTCTGTTCTAGTTCTGTTCTAGTTCTGTTCTAGTTCTGTTCTAGTTCTGTTCTAGTTCTGTTCTAGTTCTGTTCTAGTTCTGTTCTAGTTCTGTTCTAGTTCTGTTCTAGTTCTGTTCTAGTTCTGTTCTAGTTCTGTTCTAGTTCTGTTCTAGTTCTGTTCTAGTTAGTTCTGTTCTAGTTCTGTTCTAGTTCTGTTCTAGTTCTGTTCTAGTTCTGTTCTAGTTCTGTTCTAGTTCTGTTCTAGTTCTGTTCTAGTTCTGTTCTAGTTCTGTTCTAGTTCTGTTCTAGTTCTGTTCTAGTTCTGTTCTAGTTCTGTTCTAGTTCTGTTCTAGTTCTGTTCTAGTTCTGTTCTAGTTCTGTTCTAGTTCTGTTCTAGTTCTGTTCTAGTTCTGTTCTAGTTCTGTTCTAGTTCTGTTCTAGTTCTGTTCTAGTTCTGTTCTAGTTCTGTTTCTAGTTCTGTTCTAGTTCTGTTCTAGTTCTGTTCTAGTTCTGTTCTAGTTCTGTTCTAGTTCTGTTCTAGTTCTGTTCTAGTTCTGTTCTAGTTCTGTTCTAGTTCTGTTCTAGTTCTGTTCTAGTTCTGTTCTAGTTCTGTTCTAGTTCTGTTCTAGTTCTGTTCTTGTTCTGTTCTAGTTCTAGTTCTGTTCTTGTTCTGTTCTAGTTCTGTTCTAGTTCTGTTCTAGTTCTGTTCTAGTTCTGTTCTAGTTCTGTTCTAGTTCTGTTCTAGTTCTGTTCTAGTTCTGTTTTAGTTCTGTTCTAGTTCTGTTCTAGTTCTGTTCTAGTTCTATTCTAGTTCTGTTCTAGTTCTCTTCTGGTTCTGTTCTAGT
Organism: Lucilia sericata; assembly: GCF_015586225.1. Taxonomy (NCBI): domain Eukaryota; kingdom Metazoa; phylum Arthropoda; class Insecta; order Diptera; family Calliphoridae; genus Lucilia; species Lucilia sericata. The sequence continues at coordinate 33,952 of NW_023995464.1, read as the reverse complement.
TCTTTTCTAGTTCTAGTTCTGTTCAGTTTAGCTATTAAATTTTATTCTATTTTTTACCAAATTCCTTGATTTATAATATTTTATGCTTTTTAATTATATGGATTAAATAATAAGTATCCCTTCATTATTCTTGATTTGACTTGAAAAATAAGTTATTACTATTTTTAACATTAGTTTCCATACAGCATAAAAGTATTTTACCACATCTATGTTCACAACAAATAAAATAAAAGTATCGAAAAGGTTTAAGTGTTTTTGCTCGTAAGCCCTTTGTAATCTCTATTTATCTTTGGCCACATTTTCTTGGTATTTTCCTATAGACACAATATCTGGGAATCTTTAAAAAAATAAAAATTAATGTAAATTGTATTTTATTTTAAGAGTTATAGAGAGAAAAAAGGTTTACTTCTTTCCGTTCTAGCACAATTTAAGACATTTTTGTATAGAAAATTGAAAGAAAAAATCGAAAAGAAAAACGCACAAGAAATGAATTATTCTTACGTATAAAAATAATTTCATAAAATACTTCAGTTAACCTTGACATCTATATTTATTCAAGGAAACTTTTATAAGACATAAAAGGTTCGTAACTGCCAAAAAATATTGAAAAAAAAATAAAGAGCAAAGAATATAATAGTAGAGAGAGACAGTAAGTGGTTTCCTTACTTAATAAAAGGAAATTTATGTTTTCTGTACATAAAAAATAAACAGCTTTTATTCTCAAGTTGTATATAACATAATTTCTATTAGCTAATTTGAGCCAAAAACATATTTCAACCACCTTCAAACTAATCTTTGTAAAACCAAATTTAACCATTATTAATATTCTGCCCGAAACAAAAGAAACAAACTTTATTTAACGACCTTTCTTAATTGAAAATGTGTATAGATGTGTGTGTGTGATTTTCCATTTTCATTGAAATATTTTTGAACTTACTAAAGTTGTCAACAATATTTTCTTCTTTTTTAACTAAACATTTCGCTGACTACCTGTACATACAATATCTATCCAAAACTTTTCTTCCTTTTACTCCACAATCCAAAATTTATTTCATCACGGGTGGCATCTTCTTGCTCTTATGAGTATTTCTGCTTGAAGTGACACAAATTAAGATGACGAAAAACACTTACAATCTTTCAAATATTGAGAAACATAGTACCATATATCTTGAGATATGTATTGTATATTTTCCGTATACATTTACACATGTGTGTGATTATATACAAACGTAAATCATATATAATATTTATGTTCATGTGGATATCCTACAGTTTTGGCTACAAATCGAGCACACTTTGTATATGTGCTAGAACTAGAACAGAACTAGAACAGAACTAGGACAGAACTAGAAAAGAACTAGAACAGAACTAGAACAGAACTAGAACAGAACTAGAACAGAACTAGAACAGAACTAGAACAGAACTAGAACAGAACAGAACAGAACTAGAAACAGAACCTAAACAGAACTAGAAACAGAACTAGAACAGAACTAGAACAGAACTAGACAGAACTAGAACAGAACTAGAACAGAACTAGAACAGAACTAGAACAGAACTAGAACAGAACTAGAACAGAACTAGAACAGAACTAGAACAGAAAACTGAACAGAACTATGAACAGAAACTAGAACAGAAAACTAGAACAGAACTTAGAAACAGAACTAAAACAGAACCTAAAACAGAACTTAAAACAGAACTAGAACAGAACTAGAACAGAACTAGAACAGAACTAGAACAGAACTAGAACAGAACTAGAACAGAACTAGAACAGAACTAGAACAGAACTAGAACAGAACTAGAAACAGAACTAGAACAGAACTAGAAACAGAACTAGAACAGAACTAGAACAGAACTAGAACAGAACTAGAACAGAACTAGAACAGAACTAGAGAACAGAACTAGAACAGAACTAGAACAGAACTAGAACAGAACTAGAACAGAACTAGAACAGAACTAGAACAGAACTAGAACAGAACTAGAACAGAACTAGAACAGAACTAGAACAGAACTAGAACAGAACTAGAACAGAACTAGAACAGAACTAGAACAGAACAGAACTAGAACAGAACTAGAACAGAACTAGAACAGAACTAGAACAGAACTAGAACAGAACTAGAACAGAACTAGAACAGAACTAGAACAGAACTAGAACAGAACAGAACTAGAACAGAACTAGAACAGAACTAGAACAGAACTAGAACAGAACTAGAACAGAACTAGAACAGAACTAGAACAGAACTAGAACAGAACTAGAACAGAACTAGAACAGAACTAGAACAGAACTATAACAGAACTAGAACAGAACTAAACAGAACTAGAACAGCACTAGAACAGAACTAGAACAGAACTAGAACAGAACTAGAACAGAACTAGAACAGAACTAGAACAGAACTAGAACAGAACTAGAACAGAACTAGAACAGAACTAGAACAGAACTGGAACAGAACTAGAACAGAACTGGAACAGAACTAGAACAGAACTAGAACAGAACTAGAGCAGAACTAGAACAGAACTAGAACAGAACTAGAACAGAACTAGAACAGAACTAGAACAGAACTAGAACAGAACTAGAACAGAACTAGAACAGAACTAGAACAGAACTAGAACAGAACTAGAACAGAACTAGAACAGAACTAGAACAGAACAAGAACAGTACTAGAACAGAACTAGAACAGAACTAGAACAGAACTAGAACAGAACTAGAACAGAACTAGAACAGAACTAGAACAGAACTAGAACAGAACTAGAACAGAACTAGAACAGAACTAGAACAGAACCTAGAACAGAACGTGAACAGAACTAGAACAGTACTAGAACAGAACAAGAACAGAACTAGAACAGAACTAGAACAGAACAGAACTGAAACAGAACTAAAACAGAACTAGAACATAACTAGAACAAACTAGAACAAACTAGAGCAGAACTGCTATTTTTGGAATCGAGGCTGTCAGGGGCCATGTAAAATGTTGACATGATAGTAAGTGCTTTTTTATTTTTATTTTCAAATTATTACAATTTCTCGTTGAAGAACATTTTCTATTACAAACACATAGAGATGTGCTTATGCACACATAAGTCATTTAAGACATACATTCACAGAAGTCAGTGGTCATAGGTTATAATAACTTAAGTCGAAAATCATACTTACAAGAAAAACCACATTTTCAATATTTGTTTATTGATATCATTTTCGAAAAATTTGGATGCAAAACATAACATAGTACCTTCTCAAGTCGACTTAGTCCTTTTTGGATTGTCACACAATGATATGTATTTATGTATTCTGCTAGTATGACTAAATATATAAGTGTTTGTACTTGTATTGAGCCAGTCAGTCATATTTTAGTTAATAATTTAAGGAACCTTAAGTAATTTATTTAAAGTGTATGAAGAAAATGTTAAAAAAAAAACTAGAAAAACTTCTACATAAAAAGCTGCTGACGTATGTAAAATTGTACTTATGATATGAAGAGATGTGTATAAAAGTTGAAGTAGTAGTTAATGTGTGTTTGTATATGTGGTATGTATGTATGGCTCCTACTAGTGGTAAGACTTTTTAGCAAGAACTCTTGCAGTCATCATACATCCTCATAGAATAGGTTTGGGTTATACTAGTTAAATGCTGACAAGCTAGTGTGAGTGTATGTGTCTCTTCATTTCTTTCTAATCATCCTCATCATCAACACCATTGCGGTTGTGAACGTCAAATTCTTCCGTTTCCTGATAATTTTCTAGAAACCAATCATTTTCCAGTAGTTTACTCTTCATTAAACTTAAAAGGGTTGTAAATATTTTTACACTGATCAATCTGCCACAAGTTGTTGTGTTAAATAACAAAAATATTTAAATAAAATATATAGAATAAAATGTCTATTAGCAACCTGCAGTAGAAAAATATATAAAAATATTAAGGACTCTTGTTATTTTGTAGATTTTCTTGTGGTTGTTGCTATATATTTTTTTTTGCTTCCGATATTGTTTGGCATTGTTGGGGGGCGCCACAGTTATTTTTATAAAAAAATCGAATTGTATAAAAGAACTAAACTAATCTAAAAAGTATGAAACTGAACACCAGTGGGCGTTATATTTCAAAGCTTCATTATTCTTTATATGTGAGTTATTTTTAAAATAAACAATATCTAAAGATGTATTTTTGTATGTGAGCATATTCGTACATATGTATATTTAAGTAGATTTTATAAATTTTCGTTTCTGTTTTGACACAAACGACAATTTCATATTAACAAATCATTGAACAATAATTAATTCAGTATTAATAATTTTTTGTAAATATTCAAAGAAAAATGGATTTCATTACTCTCCTCACAGCATCATCAAAATTTTCAACTAAATGGGGGGAGGGGGTGTACGAGATTCTAAACTTGTACACCACATGAACAGACTTTAAAAATGGTGGTGCTGACATGGTTTTGCTAAATGGTTTTATTTTCAAGTATGTGTCTTTTAAATAGCAGAAGGGGTTTATGTAGTTGGTTAGAAAAAATTGAAAAGCTAATAATTTTATCTAGCACGACTAAAAATGTTTTACATGCTTGTTGAGGCATATTAAAAATTAGGGTTAAATAAGTAGCACTATTAAATTTAGATTCTTGGCAACATTTAAAGCGAACTAGAACTCAACTAGAACTGAACTAGAACTGAACTAGAACTGAACTAGAACTGAACTAGAACTGAACTAGAACTGAACTGGAACTGAACTAGAACTGAACTAGAACTGAACTAGAACTGAACTAGAACTGAACTAGAACTGAACTAGAACTGAACTAGAACTGAACTAGAACTGAACTAGAACTGAACTAGAACTGAACTAGAACTGAACTAGAACTGAACTAGAACTGAACTAGAACTGAACTAGAACTGAACTAGAACTGAACTAGAACTGAACTAGAACTGAACTAGAACTGAACTAGAACTGAACTAGAACTGAACTAGAACTGAACTAGAACTGAACTAGAACTGAACTAGAACTGAACTAGAACTGAACTAGAACTGAACTAGAACTGAACTAGAACTGAACTAGAACTGAACTAGAACTGAACTAGAACTGAACTAGAACTGAACTAGAACTGAACTAGAACTGAACTAGAACTGAACTAGAACTGAACTAGAACTGAACTAGAACTGAACTAGAACTGAACTAGAACTGAACTAGAACTGAACTAGAACTGAACTAGAACTGAACTAGAAATGAACTAGAACTGAACTGGAACTGAACTAGAACTGAACTAGAACTGAACTAGAACTGAACTAGAACTGAACTAGAACTGAACTAGAACTGAACTAGAACTGAACTAGAACTGAACGAGAACTGAACTAGAACTGAACTAGAACTAACTAGAACTGAACTAGACTGACTAGAACTGAACTAGACTGAACTAGAACGACTAGACTGAACTAGAACTGAAACTAGAACTGAACTAGAACTGAACTAGAACTGAACTAGAACTGAACAGAACTGAACTAGAACTGAACTAGAACTGAACTAGAACTGAACTAGAACTGAACTATAAATGAACTAGAACTGAACTAGAACGAACTAGAACTGAACTAGAACTGACTAAGAACTGAAAAGAACTAACTAGAACTGAACTATAACCTGAACTAGAACCGAACTAGACTGACTAAAACGATTAGAACTGAACTAGAACTGACCAAAAACTAGAACTGAACTAGAACTGAACAGAACTGAACTAGAACTGAACTAGAACTAGAACTGAACTGAACCGAACTAAACTGACTAGAATATATTACATATTTAAATCATTATTTATCGTTTACTATAACATTTTGTTACATTTACATAATTTAATTTCTGTAACATTTATCTATATCTTAATGACCTCCCTTAGGTATGTATGTGGTCGACCTAATTATTCGTATGTTTTTGTGTCCCACAAAGTGCAACAGTTTATCGGGGAATATGCCACATACACACAGCTCAACTGACCAATGACAGACGTGTTGGCAAAAGTTTTGATAAATTTAATTTTAATTTATTACAAATATAATTCAATTAATTTTATATAATAAATTCCTTAAGCAGTTGTAAGAACAAAATTAAAGCCAGTGTCCGTTTTTAGGTAACTTTAAAGAGCCAGTTAAAAATGTGAAGAAAATCAACCACAAATCTTTATGGACAAATCACAAGAGTTAGGAAATTGTTTTATGGTCTGTGTAGGTATAGAAGGAAAACTCAAGAGGAAAATTGTGTTGACAAATATGTTGGAAATCGAGTGCTCAAAGTTGAACGAACTTTTCTAGTTCAATTATTTGTACTCATAAAGTACTCATGGTTAAAATACTCACATACATACATACATACATATGTATAAACATATTGCTATGTTTGTGTATGTGTTTTGTTTGGAACCAAGTGTCATCATGAAGACACTTGTAGCCTTAGTTCCACACTCTAAATAATTGTTTATTTCCGTTGAGGCTGTTAGTAAAAAATTTAAAACTTTGAAAGTAGCTTTTTATTAACAGCTTTTAGCTTAAAGCTTTATAAACTTTTATAATTTTAAAAAGGTTTGTGCCTAGACTGAGGTGTTTAAAACAAAAATAAGGGTTAATTTTTAACTGTTATACTGTGCAGTAGTTTTTGTTTACTTTTTCATAAATTTATTTATAACAAAAAGTATAAAATTCAAAACACAGTTTTTTTATGAATTACATACATATATAAAAAATTCAACCTAAAATCTAATTAAATGACAACTGATGATTTACAAAATTTACTAAAATTAAGAATCCATTTCATTGGAAACATCATCCCAGTCCCAGCCGTTAAATTGGAAGTCCTTTAATGATAAAACATAAAGAAAATATTAACCATATAACCTATATATTTACAAACTATTATTAAACTTACATAATCCTCTATATCCAAATCTTCTACGGTATCTGCACTGGGCGAACAGGCCATATACGAGACCCCCGTATTATGACCCGAACACTCACAGGTTTGATTGGCTGGTGGCGCTGCACTCTTGGCTACTCGTTTAGCGAATATGGTGGCAAATCTCTTGATGGGATATTTAAATTTGGGCAACAACTTGCGGGCACTAAATACCGAACCATTGGTCTCCAAAGCCAATGGTATGCAAATACCCAAATTACTCTTGGGTATGCGCAACTGTGATCGCGTAGCATTGTCTCCCTCAGGGAAACGTTTGGAATACACCAACTCACGATCTAGACCAAAGAAGTGTCTTAATTTGCGTGTTTTTTCAAATTCAAATTCGGTATCTGCCAAAATGTGTAGATTAACACCCTCCTCACGCATGTATTGTAAAATGGAACTGTAATCGAAACGCATATGACGAGCAGCACAATCACTGCAGGTCAAAAGAATGAAAGTTTTCGATACTCCCGGACGGAAGTTCAAACGGGAGGCAGTGGATATAGCTTGTAGTATATCGTTATTGGTGCCATTGGTGGTGTCTATGTGTGCGAAATATTTGGCCAGATTGTTAAAGTCATGGGTGAAAACAGAGTTTTCATAGTAAATGCTGCGTGGCTTGTCGAAAGGAGCCACCCCACCAAAAGTAACCACGGCATAACTGAAAAAGAAAAGTTAAACATTTTCTTTGGTTTAAGACAAAGGCTATTTACCGATTGTTGGAGATTTTATGAGCCAATAGCTGTTCCTCCAGGGTGGACACAATTGACATGATATTCTTATTATCCGTTAAGTTAGCATTGCAAGGTTTGGCCTCTACAATAAAAACAACATCACTACTGCGTGGCACATCTGCAGCAGTCAACGCCACAAAGGTACCCTCGGGTACATAAGAGCCATTGGTCAATTGGCAGCTAAAGAGAAAAGAAAATCTTTACTGCTTTTCTAAATAGTAAAACCTTTTAGCTCTCTACTTACTAAACACATTGATCCGGTACTCTCATGGGTATTTTGGCACTTGTACAGGCCTCTATATAGGCCAAGGCGGCTGTACAGGCTCCCTTATTGGCTGGATGACCAGGACGTACAGCATTCGAATTACTGCCCAAATCCAAACAAATATCATAGAAAGGTTGTATATCGACGGTGTCAGCACAGGCCGATAACATGCCCGATTTAAAGTAATAATCACAAACTTTACTGACTTCCTCTGGCACCGTGGGTGTAAGCGTATTGGGTTTCATTTTCTGTTTACAACTTTCCACACTCCAGGAATCAGTGAATTCTGCAGAATTTTTGGTAATTTGATTTTTGGAAGTGGTGAATTCATCAAAGATTTCATTGTTCATGGTACCCAATACCCCAGCGGTTTTACCGAAATACCAGCCACTAACCTCAAACCAACACAAATCGAATTGGACATTACAGCTCAAACTGAATTCGGTATCGGAGGTAATGGATAGTATATCCAGATCACGGGATATGGTGACATCATTAAGTTTCAACGGCAGTAGGGATTTTTGATCACCATTAATGGTTATATGCTAGAGAAAATATTGATCAATTTCAATTGTATTCCTTATGCGCAATAAGATTTTACTTACATCACTGCCCAAATCGATCTCTATTAATTCACCATTGGCTATAAAGTTCAATTTCCTGGTGGCCACTGTATCACTGTTACTAACACTGGCCTAAAAGTTATACAATAATAAACATATATTTTTTGGTTTAGTATTAAATTCTAACACTTACCGAAGGTTCTAGCATTAGGGTGAAATTACCCTGGAAGAAATCATGAGTCAATAAGTAAGAACATTGGCGGTTACGTAGGCTGCCCGACATTTGCTCGAAACGTAAATTCAAGCCGACAAAACGTTTGTCAAAGGTCATGTAATGGCGAGAGTCTATCAGCAAAGCACGAGCTGTAATGTAAAGGAATGTTTTTAATAAATCTCCCCTATCATTAAAATGTTCCAAACTTACAGTAGTATGGTGGCAACCAAGTCTTAGGATCCAAATGTTGTCTCATGTTATAGATACTGCGTATCACCGAAGAATTGGTGGTACTCAATAAGTTTTGAGCCTTGGCCAGGAATTTGTATTCGGGTATCTCTTCAAATTTGGGTGTTTCATTGAAGGCATGCCAAGACATGGGTAATTTTTGTTCCAAATCCAAAATACCCATTTCGGGATCAAATATAAATTTCGTTTTGGCCTCTCTATACATATCGGCAGTTTCCAAAGCATTGGTAGCATAATTGCGCAATTTATTGGCTATTAAAGCATACAATTCATGTAATCTAGCCTCAAACTGCAACTCCTCAGCCACCCATTCCAATTTGGCCATTACTTCTTTGTACTTCTGTATGGCCAACTCGACCTGTTCTATTTTTTGCAATTCCTTGATCTCTTCCCATATTTCCGTCAACACCTCATTAAGTTCTGCACCGAAAGGCACCAGCTTGAAATATTTTTCCTTAATGAAATTCCAAGCAATCAAAGAATATTTCTTAATATTTGTTATGGCATCATGGGACTTAATATCTCTATATAAACGATCTACATCTTGGGTAAAACTGGATACCTTATTGAAATAAGGAGACTCTGCCAATTCATTGGTTCTCTTGTAAATAAAATCAAACAATTCCTTGCTTAAATTCCACAAAGCCGACTCAACATGACTGATAAATTTGAAGATATGAGGCTCCAAACGTTTCAATACACCACGCCAGTAATTGGACATCATAGACCAGAATTTGTTCCATAAATTCTCGACATATTTGATAAAGGAGATATGTAAATCCTTAATAAATTTATCATACTTATGCACACCCTTTTCCAGAAGGCCGGACAAGTATTGCAAGGAATCGCCATGCAAGAAACGACTAATAGTTTCCAATACATTATTATAGGTCTTCTTAATGGTTTCGATCAACCAGACTACACTATTGCGCAAAGCTTTACCAGAATCTCCCATAGCTTGCCAAAGTTCGGAGAATATTTTGGGCAAAGACTCAATATGATCACGTATGGCCAACTCGTCGATGATGGTCAAAGTAAAGTTAACCACAGTTTTGATATAGAAATCATTGGCCTCATAAGACTGATTGACAAACAAACGTAAATCATCTAAATCCTCTTCCAATACACTCAACTTGCCTATATCATCGAAGAATCTTTGATTATAGCCCTTGGAAGTATCCCAAATAATGCCTATAGCTTCTATGGTCTCACTATACAAAGACTTTACCCAAAAGTCTATGCCCTCCGAGAAGGAATTATAAACCGAGGAGCCAATTGAATGGAATTTCTCTTTAACTTCTTGTTTGATTTTGGGGCGCCAATGGAAACGTCCTGTGATCAAGCGTGAATGATTCATTTTCAAATAAGAGCTGATATCAATAATACGTATCTCTTCATAATTTCTCCAAATATCCAAGTAGCCACTGCGGGCATCGGGTATGGAACCTATAAGTTGCAAATTTTGGCTAGCATCTTCGGTAAGATTAACCTCAGCTCGAGCAAATTTATTCAAAATATCCACAATTATATAACCGGTATTATTGGTATCAGGGGTATCCCAAATGGTGGCATTGAGACCATATACGGGATGATTAATAGTAGGTATGGCCCATAATCTTACCGAACGATAAGGAGAGTTGCGCTGAAAGTTAAAGAAATGATTTAGTTTTAAATATAAAGAAATAATAGAATAAACCTACAATATATTCGATCTCCTTTCGATTCAAATCCAATAAAGCCAAAAATTTGCCATGTTTTTCCGGATAGAAAGAACGTTTATAATTGGCATAGGATTCAGTTTTATAGTAAGACGATTTGGCAGCCAAGGTACCATTCACCTGCACATCCAATTCTGAGGCTACATGATGAGCAAAGAATTTGAAAGTGTAGTTGGTATAGCCAAATTCTTGATACATATCTTTTAAGACGGCACCCAAAACAATAGCATGAGCTTTATCATCAGAATAGTCAATCATCAAATCCGTCTTCAGCAACTCCACATTGCTGCGATGATAATTGCCCTTTAAGATAACATCTTTTTCTAAATAGGGATGACCAATGGTTACCAACAAGGATTGACGTTCCTTATCACCCCTGCGCAAAGGTTCATCTTGCCATAGAACAGCGGTGCGCACTACTTTCAAAACATCATCCTCATCGAAAGACTCGGGATTGGTCCATTTGAATTCAATATCAGAGAAGAATTTACTTTCGGTATTATAATACCAACCCTCGGTAGATAAGGTACGTTTGGGATATGAAAGATCTATGACAAATTTGCGTGAGTCATTGCCGGGCTGGAAGGTAAATAGTAATAAAGAAATTTAAATATTTAGGTAGAAGAAACAACTAGAGTGCTGCTAACTTACCACTGTATAATTACTCAATTCTAAATTATAACCAATCCAAGCTGTCTGTGACAATTCCAATTTACTGCGATGCTTGACCATTTTCTCACTATCCTCCTCATAGTTGGTAGTCAATACCACGGTACGATTTGGATGTATGGCCACAATTTTGAATTCCTGGCCATTCAACTTAGTTGTGGTATACAATTCTCCGGTTAAATTAAAGTTTTCCACATTTTTCAATTCAAATATTTGTAAGTGTTTAATATCCAAAGATTCTCCCGGTTTAGCCATATCTTTAGTATTGACATAATGTATTCCCAAAGGTTTCATTTCATTTTCCACTGTTATATCGGTGGTAATGACATGTAAAGGATCATGTTCCTCTACACATTTGTACACTCCATTGAGGATTTGCTTGTCATTGTAGTTAATTTTAAGGAAACCCTTATCCAAGTCTGGTTTTTCATTTAGACCATATTCAATATCAGCTCTATGGCGGGTAGTTAAAGGTATTTCCATTTCAATGTTGCCTTTGAGATTATGTTTGAGTTCTTGACTATGATAGAAACTATGCAGTTTGAAATAGGAGCTATCAGAGGGCCAAGAGCCTTCAAAAAAGCGATAGGTTTCAGGTCTGAAAAGAATTTATATTGAAATTCCAAAAACTTTAAGAAAAATTGTAGAAAATCTTACCCTTGTGTGGTAAAGTTGAAGTCACCCTTAAACCAACTGACATTAAGGAATGGAGTGGTACTGTTTACAAAACCGTACATATTGGATATAGTTTTATAGGCTACATCCAAGTCAGCTATAGGCCGGGAGGCAGGATAATCAATAGTACAGCTAGTTGAAAAACAGAACTGTTATATAAATCCAAAATTTTAAAACCACATATATACTTACGCCAAAGTATGATATTCATCTTGTCTCAAATCGTAATTACCCTTCATAAAGAAGGTGTCTTGTTCCCTAAATTTGGGTGTTATCAATTTAGCATAGAAGTCACGCCTGGCCACATCTTTGCGCAACATCTGGAAGTCACCTTCCACTGTGGAGATATCTGTGTCTACGCCCCATTCAACATGACCCATACCCTGTAAATCGGTGGTATTTCTATATGACAAACGGCCCAAATATTTACGTTTAGCCTCTTGAGAAAGGTATTTTCCTTCAAGGAACATTTCGGGCTGGACACCTTGTTTGCTAACCAAATTACCACGATAACGCAGGCCAAAGTTGTGCACATCACCTATTGGTTGTGGTAGTAAGGTAACTATATTCGCCTGTAAATCATCCGAGGAGCGATAGTTCATGGTACCATTTACAGCCAATTTCCATTTGGAGTCAACATCTAGTTTAGCTCCTGTCACCAGGCGCAAGTAATTTTTGTCTGGATTAATGTATTTAGCGCTAGCATGCACAATTCTGGGATTGGCTTCAGGTCGTTCCATATAACTTTCCAAAGTGAGTTGCATATTTTCAGCCCAAATCCAAGACCAAATACAATTGCCTCTTCCTATATTGGGGCCTATACGGTACTCTCCTCCTATATTACCGCTATCCTTACGTATAGCTATATCCGAATGCAATTTGACCGAGTCTATACCCAATTCCTTCCAAGGAGTTTCCAAAGAAATATCACCAATCACATGACCCTTTTCACGTGGTCTCAATTTGCCATTGAAGTTAATACGTTTAATTTCGGGCAAAGTAGATTGCACGAGTACCGAAAAGTCCATGCCAGATTCCTCGCTTTGTGAGTAGCCACCAGAAATTTGACACATTTTACCATCTTCTATGGCACTAAATTGGAAATTATAGCCTTTTTGATTGCCGCCAGCTTCAGTAATGCTTAGTTCAATTACTCCATCACGACCTCCTGATTTGGGTTGTACTCTTAGACGTGTATCCGTGGGATAATTTTCCGCCATTCTAATGACACCATTGAGAGCATATGTAACCATATTGCGGTAAAGATTTCCACTAACATGATATTCATTGGGATTATTACGATTTTGTATCATTGAGCCATGCATGGAGATATTACGGAAATTCTCTATGGGTGTCCAGACTTCTACATTGAAAATATCATCCTTTTTGTTGGCCCGGGTGCCATATTCTATTCTATGCCCTGTTTGGCTTACAAAACCCAAATCAAAGCTGAGCTGGGGATTAGAGCTTTTGGTAATTTGCAAATTAGTTTCCACTAATTTCAAGGGTAACATGGTGGTTTTAACTCTTCCATCTACATTTACTAAATGGCCGGGATCTTTGCGCCAGGCAGTTTCAATTTGCAGTTCATTAACCACTTCATTGTCGGTCACCACAAATTGTATGTCCACGGAATTGTCAATTTGAGAGAAATCTTTTTTAAAGTAAGCTCTACAAGCATAGTGGGGAATAACATTGGTGTTTAGCAAAATACCCACTGAGGTTTCTAAGAAGTTTTCTTCTACCTCTACAGAACCAGCCAGTGAGAGGAAAGTTGAGGCTGTGCGTGAGGAAATGTTGCCCTTATAAATATTACCAATTTCCATTTCCAATCTACCCCATATATCCATATCCTTTAAGGTTTCAAATGGTGTTTTAATATTGATTTGTAAATTATGTTCTTTGGGTTTAACGGAGTCATCAATCTTGGTATAGTTAAGTACAAAACCGGTTATGGCGGGTTGATCCACACCATTGCTGACAATGAATTGCATTTTATCATACAAGAAATTATAGTCCAAATCTATGTGATATTCCACTATGGCCTTAACTTCTTTAGCCACTTCAAATGGTGTAGTCACAGTCAAGACATTAATAACATTAATATAATCCGGATAATATAAACGATCCTTAAGATCGATACGTCCCTGTGGCAGTTGAAGATTGCCCACTATAATATAATAATCCATGACTTCCTGAATATCACCAAAGCCCTGTACCGTAGGCCAAACCAAGGAATCTATCTCAAACTCTACAAAGTACGATAAGAATTCATCATATTCTATATCTTCCATATCATAGTCTTCGGAATCGATCTTCGGCGGTTGAAAATCATCATCGTACAAAAGTTCCAATTCTATTTTATTGCCACCCAATTGGGTTAAAAGTTTTGATTTAGGATGACCATTAATCTTAAAGCCTATTTTGTATTTGGATAGCTTGCCATGTAAATAGAAAACAAACACATTCTCTTTTTTAAACTTGGCTATGAAGCCATTTTCTTCAAAGCCCGGCAATGGTGTAAATACTTTGTAGGAGTATTCAAAATCGGCTATATTATCCATACGCCAGACGCCGGTGAAACCTAATGTAGCATTATTCCACATGCCTCTTAAATCCACAGTTTCGGTTTTAATTTTAGCGAATAAAGCCGCCTGCTGGAAGCTTTCTATAGGTGTGGCTACACTTAATTTAATATCGAAATTCATAAGAGAAATAATATCGAATAGAACCTCAGCTCCCAAGGCTGCAGTGGGTGCCCTAACCTCGGCTACAGCATGATGTTTCTTTTCATTCAAACCAAAACGTCCATTAATAGTGCGGAATTTCTCCAAGGGAGTGGTAATATTAACTGTCAACATATTATCCGAGAATTTTCTAACATAACCATCTATGGCCAAAGTAAACTCGCGTATCTCAAAGTCCAAAGAAGCAGCTCCCTGAATTTCACGTTTATCATTCAACATAAACTTGGCAGCCAGACCACCTTTACGGTAGCCCTCAAATGGTGTAGCCAAAAATACGGTACCCGAGATGTTTTGCGTTTTAGTACTTTGGGCCAATTCCCACAAAGATTTAATGCTGTAGACATTAAGCGTTTCGTTAGCGCCACTATAGCGTAAATTCAACACACTGTCGAACTTTTTCATATCCTGCCAGTGCTTAACCTTAACATTTATAATGGGTATATCCTTGACGGTACTATTAATGCCAAAGTAGACATCAAAGCTTACGACGGGTTCCACCATTTCATAATCACTCTTATAACCCAGTTCCAAAGTCTGGTCATCAGCCCATATAAGAGAGGTATTGGCCAGTATCAGATTTCCTCTATTATAAACACCAGCATTAACACTATTCTTACGCCAACCTTGGAAGGGTGTAGAAAGTTCGGCTTGTATCCAATTGTGCATTTGTTTGCCGGGCATTACACCTGCATTATAGGTAAAGACCACCATTTCATTAACACTCCAACTGGCGCGAGCTGAACCATAGTATTGTGGTCCTCCTGTAAAGGCATCAAAACCACAGCTAATAGTTCTATCGGGATAGGTGACCATAACGTTGCCCTCATAACGCCTATTGCCGGGATTATTGAATTCTGCCAAAAGACCCAAACGTTGAGAAGGATCACGATTGGCATCCCATTTTAATTCCAAAGACAATTCCTTTCTTTGCTCTATAGAGAGTAGGCCCAATTTAATGTGTATATCGCGCAGTTTATCCAAATGTATTTCAACTTGCAGCAATTTGGGTTGTTCCGATAAAAGTTTAGCATTTAGCCAGTAATCCTTTTCTTTGATCTTCAAGCGAATTTCAGCATTGGCATTTTTGTTTACCTCATTTCCGTTGTACTGCACGGTTAAACCATAAGGATCGGCTCCATAACGGGTTTGTACATCAGTAAATAGTATCATTTGATTACGACGATATACCACATTTAAAGAGGTCACCTTGAAGGAAGGACTTTCCACTACCAGTTTCAAATGATGTAAACTTTGCACCCTAGAACTTTTGTCTTTGTAGTTGCCTTTAAGAGAGATGGAATGACCCGTAAACCAGGAGCCATTAAGGTTAATCTATAAGATGAAAAGAAAAGAGTAAACGTACGAACTTAATTATTCTAGATTAAGACCTACCATATAACTCTTGCTAGTAACTTCCGTTAGCTTGATTCTAGCGGTACAGGAATTGAACTCCGGCACAGTGACATTGACATAAGCATCTATGGCGAATAGGCTTCTTCTGGGCAGGTGAATAGAAAACAAACCGGTGGCTTCTTTTTCCGGAGCATAACGTAGGCCCAATAAAACGTTGTGTTCGGTACCATTTTTACTGCGTTCTTCATGTCTGTAAAAAGCTAAAAGTTAGTAATTTTTTTTTTGAGTGCTAATGATTATAAAACTTACTTAAGGGAAACCTTGAAATCCACTTTAGATCTGGGTATCTTAACCTCAAAACTGGCCCGAGTATGAGAACCCTCCATTAACAGATCTTCCGAGTAAGAACGAGCAAATATTAAACGCACTGAGCTGGTGTGATCAGGATTTACCAAATAAGGATCATTATTATAGGTTACAACGCCCTCTGTGTGTCCTTGCAAACTAAGCCAGGTGGCATTAGAAACAAAGTTGAGCTTAGGATAAGCCGAAGTCTTAAGTTTTACATTGCCTCTGTATTCCGTTTTAGATTTATCACCGGTATTAACCAATTTACCTTCAAAGTTAATGGTTTCAATTTTATTGGCTTGGAATCTATAGTTGACTGTTAGATTAGTGGAGGTGGTAATTTCGGTCTGTACAAAGTTGCCCTTTACCATGGCCTGTAATTTTTTAGTTTCGAATGATAATTCAAAATCATTTTGCGTTATGCCATTCTTTTCATTGATCCTAATGGTGCCAATGAGACCCGTAACATTGACACCATTAATGGCCAACAACATTTTCGGTTTATACATCCAGGCGGTACGATCCTGCCAGCGTTTAAGTTCCATATTTAAATCAAAGCTACGATTACCATTTGTGTCCAGGAAAACATCTAAACGGCGATCATCGGGATGGCTGTTATAATTACAACCAGCAGAAACCCTAGTATTGGCATTAACAAAAGCTACGGAAGCATTGAAGGCATCGGGCGTGGTTGTCACATTAGTAACCAATAAGCGTTTGGCAGCCGAACCTGGTGTATGGAAGACCAAAGAGAAACTAGAATCATTCAGCACCTGATCCCAGTTATATTCAAACACATATTTCTTGGCAGTTAGATCAGACTTTTTCAAAATAACACTGAAATTTGTGGGACCACTTAAAAGCAAACTGGGATAAACCTTATCCGAGGAGTTGGCCAAGTCGGGAACACTGAAATAAGAACATAATTGCAGGCCTATAGCTTGATCTAATACCGGCCAAGTACAGCTACTATTAGAGCGACGTGTTTCTATGCCAGTTTGAGGAATTTCCTTGTCTTCTTTAAGCACCAAAAGCTCGGAACGAGCACTAAAGATTTCGTTGGTATCCTGAGGCAAATCGAATGAAAATGATACCAAATTTTTGCCTCTTACTTTAAGTTTTGCTTCAATTTCCGAATTCGAGTACAAGTTACTCTTGACTTTTATGCCCGAGACGGCGTAAAACATATCAGCTTGTATGGAAGTAATGACATCTACTGATACGGAAGGTTTAAATTTACCCTCCAAATCGAAATGCCAATCTGTAGCTGGTTCCACACGATCCAAATTACCAGATATACGAAAATCTACCGAAGAAGCACCAAAAGCATTAATGGACAAAGGCAAACCAATGGCCAAGGGTACGCTGTAGGAAGCATCCAACAAGACATTAGACTTGGTGTAGGTTATTTCTTGGCCCGATAATATTTTGGCAATTTGTTGGAAGGGATCAAATTCCTTGGCGAAAGCCATAAATTCCATATTTCCCTCCAGAGAGTAATGACGCAAATCATTGCCAAAAACACGTAAGCCAATTTGAGCTTTAGGATTATTATAGTTGTAATTAAGTTTGTAGCCCATATCGCGCACTTGTTTTTGTACTTTATCCTTGCGTCCCTCATTTTCTGGCGTGGTAGAACGTTTCGTACGACTTAAGTCTTCCTCAAATTCATAGTCATCTTCAAAGTTTTCCTCTGCATCCTCGGAGACATCACGTTTTAAGCGCAAAGTATCTAGATTTAATAAGTTTTCCAAGGTATCTAAAAGCAATCAAGAATTTAAATAAGTTTATAGGTTATGTAAAGTATAAAATTTACCATCATCTTCCGAGCTTTCGGTGCCCAATAATCTATTTAAGAAGGAAAACTTTTTACGGAAGAACTCTCTATTAAGCGGTCCTTTAGGACCAAATACTGTGGAAACCATTTCTTCAAAACCCTCTGCTCTAGCAGATATTTCCCAAAAGTTAACCGCTTGACCAAAAAGCTCACTGGTAAAGTTCAAAGTAGCCATGCGTGGCAAATAGGAATCAGTGCCAAATAACAAATTCAAATCCGTGGTGGTGCCTAAAAGGATTTAAGAGTTAACACAACTTTTTGTGGTTTTTCTTGCTTTTCCAACTTACCAAAGTTATACTCATCGAAGAATAGAGAGTGCTCATAGTTACGTGAAAATTTACGTATGTCCAGCTTAAATTTATCCGACAGATCATCATTGAGCAGTAAACCTTGAGCCTCTATGCGTATGGGTGAAGAAGATTTGGCCAAATTCTTGAGATGAGACCAAACAAACGAACCCACTTGATTGATTTCTTCATGCTCTAAAATACTCTTGATACGAGTAATGGACAAATAGTCAGGACAGCGCATGGCCTGTAGATAACTGAATATTCTTATTTCCGAATTCAAAGTGTAGTTGGCATATGAATCCATAAAGAACTCACGATATGCCATACAATCCACACGTCTAAAGGCCATAACAGCCTGAAGTCTAATTTCCAAGGCAGTTAAGTTTTGGGTGATAATTTCCTGCAATTGGGCGGCAAAAGGTTGAGACATAACACCAATATTACCCAAGCCCTTCAAAATAATAATCATTCTTTCACGAGTACGTCTCTCGCCACGATACATGTTGAACAAGCTAAGGAATTCCGTTTCCAAAAGATTTACTATACGTTGGACCTTAAGGTTTTCGCCACAGTTTTCGTTGTGTCTGCAGAAACTGTGTATGACAGCCGAAGCTCCCAAAGTGTACTCGGGATCTACTTTCTTACGTGAAAATTCCAAAATGGTAAAGAAAGTTTCCAAGGTCTCCTCATCGGGACGTTGTATAAACGACAACGAAGTCATCCAGCTGTGAGCCAATCTCTTAGGTATAGCATTGGCTATGATTTGATCACGCATCAATTGATAAGAAGCGGTGCTGCCTATATAAGGCAATGACTCCAAGACGTGATTCCTATTAAAGAAAAGAACAATTATTGAATAATTTAAATAAACATTTTGAGGTTCCAAACTTACTTTCCATTTTCACAAATACCCGCAGAACGAGCCAGCAGTTGAGTCAAGGCTTTATAATCCAAATATTTGGTAGTTTGTAGGAAATTGGTAAAAACGTCTATAAATTCTCTTTGAATTTTAGGATAACCCACGGCACACATTTCCTTTAGCAAATCTCTGGAAGCCTTAATTTCACCATGAGTTGGTTTAATGGCGGGTGTATGATCAAATAACAAAGTAGACCTTTTCTCCACAAATTCATTGTCTAATAAAATAAAACAACAACATTATTTGCCAAACTAATAACACAGCAATTCAAACTTACTTTCAGCCAAAAATTCTCCCACACTGAAAGTATCTTCACCCTTAAATTCCAATTTTTGGGATGTAGTGGTAACAGCGCCGGTACTGGCATTGGAAAATGGTATAAGTTGGTGACGTTCATAGCAACTGATGTCACGATAAATGTTATTGTCAATGGTAAACTATCATTTAAAGAAAGTAAAAGTAAAAGAAAGAAAATAAAAACTACTATTGAAATCAACTCAACACATTTGTTATTGTGCTATTTGTGCAATCAACTAACAAACAAACAAATGTTAAACTTTTTACTTACGTTACAATAACTTTGTGAATCCAAAATTGGCCAAATAGTTTTGTCGTCACGGAAGTTATACGGTGTTGTTTGCAATACTGAATGCGTAGAATAACGATTGCGACAGCTTTTCACATCCTTATCTTTGCGTATGGTGACAAACACATTATCGGTGGTTTGTAGAGTGTACTGAACATTACAGATACCCGATACATCAGTTTCGGTGGTATTGAAATCGACATCAAAACGCATCATGGTATTTTGGAAAGCTGATAGTATACCCTTTTTGAAATTCAACACCCAGGTGGGTTCTTCCAAGGTGGGACATATCTCACTAATCAAACCATCATGAAAGGCAAAACGTAAAAGATTCTTTTTCAAATCATTTTCCAAATCTCTACTATTGGGATGTTCATTTGTGGCAGAACCTTCAGAGTTTTCATCGCTAGAGCCAAAATCCGTATCCGAATTTCTTTCTAATTCACCGTAATAATCATAGACATCATTACTGGCGGTATTTGAACTGGACTCGCTTGTTTCCTGCTCCAGATGTTCGATTTTATCAAAAAGTCTTACGTCATTGATACGCAAGTAACCTTCGCAGGGTTTGGGAAAGAAAACATCTAAACTGGCTCTCAAATACAAGTCAGATGTATTTTCTCCAGTGCCCGAGAATTCAGTTCGTAATTGTAAAGTGTAGTCATATTTGAAGATATTGTCGTTGTATTTGAATTTATCATTATCGACATCACAGTGGGGGCGACCACAAATTTTTGGATCTTTAAGGGGATCTGAAATATTTGGAGGAGGGATTATTGTAAATGGTTTAACTTGGTTAGCACTGAACTAGAACTGAACTAGAACTGAACTAGAACTGAACTAGAACTGAACTAGAACTGAACTAGAACTGAACTAACTGAACTAGAACTGAACTAGAACTGAACTAGAACTGAACTAGAACTGAAACTAGAACTGAACTAGAACTGAACTAGAACTGAACTAGAACTGAACTAGAACTGAACTAGAACTGACTAGAACTGAACTAGAACTGAACTAGAACTGAACTAGAACTGAACTAGAACTGAACTAGAACTGAACTAGAACTGAACTAGAACTGAACTAGAACTGAACTAGAACTGAACTAGAACTGAACTAGAACTGAACTAGAACTGAACTAGGAACTGAACTAGAACTGAACTAGAACTGACTAGAACTGAACTAGAACTGAACTAGAACGAACTAGAACTGAACTAGACCCTGAACTAGAACTGAACTAGAACTGAACTAGAACTGAACTAGAACTGAACTAGAACTGAACTAGAACTGAACTAGAACTGAACTAGAACTGAACATAATGAACTGACTGAACTAGAACTGAAACTAGAATGAACTGACTGACTAGAACTGAACTAGAAACTGAACTAGAACTGAACTAGAACTGAACTAGAACTGAACTAGAACTGAACTAGAACTGAACTAGAACTGAACTAGAACTGAACTAGAACTGAACTAGAACTGAACTAGAACTGAATAGAACTGAACTAGAAACTGAACTAGAACTGAAACTAGAATGAACTAGACTGAACTAGAACGAACTAGAACTGAACTAGAACTGAACTAGAACTGAACTAGAACTGAACTAGAACTGAACTAGAACTGAACTAGAACTGAACTAGAACTGAACTAGAACTGAACTAGAACTGAACTAGAACTGAACTAGAACTGAACTAGAACTGAACTAGAACTGAACTAGAACTGAACTAGAACTGAACTAGAACTGAACTAGAAACTGAACTAGAAACTGAACTAGAACTGAACTAGAACTGAACTAGAACTGAACTAGACTGAACTAGAACTGAACTAGAACTGAACTAGAACTGAACTAGAACTGAACTAGAACTGAACTAGAACTGAACTAGAACTGAACTAGAACTGAACTAGACCTGAACTACAACTGAACTACAACTTTTTATTTTAGTGTTTTTAATTGTTGATTCAAAATTTATAATTTTTATTGCAACACACTATCGTGTGTAATACAATTACTTAAAAATTGTTTATGTAATAAAATTCCATACAAAAAAATTAAAAAAAAAATAAATAAAATCTGTAAAACAAATGTAATCAAATTGTTTTTACTTACTTTGCCTCGCTGCTAGTGTTACTTGCAATATTGCCAGCAATATTAACAACAAATAAAAGCCGTTAGCGCCTAAAAGCGCTGAACGCTTCATGTTCAATTTTATGTTGAGTTGTTGATTTATCCAATAAAAATGTGTTAGTTCTGTTCAGTTTTTTACGGATTTTAACAATTTTTACATAAACTTTTTAGTTTAAATTCCATTAGAATTAGTTGGATCGTTTTATAAATAATTTATGCTGATCTGTAACGTATGAATAAAATTGACAGAATATGTTTATTTTTATGTTTTTTATTATGTTATAAAACGAATATATTTGTATTTTAATTAAATACGATTCTTAAAGTCTCTGTGTGTGTGTGTTATTTTTTTGTGTGAGTGCAAAAAGCAGAAATAAAAACAAAGACAAAAAACTGCCAAAATCAGATTTCTTGTTTTTTTTGATTTTTTGCTCAATCTTTTTCAATTGAAATTCAATCAAAATCACTTTGTTATTCAAATAAATGCTCATCTTCATAATAATACGCATACAATCAAACGTACATACATAAAAATATTTTAACACAAATTTACAGTCACACACATACACAAGTATGTACATATGAGTCAAGGATATGTAGGTTTGTGCAGTTGTGAGTGAGTTTGTTGGCATATCAATTTATATCAAATGTTATGTGAAAATATGTGAAAATTAGAGTGGTTCATGTTTTAGATTTTTAAGAACAAATGTATTGAAATTTGGATTTTGTTTTCATTTTTTTTTTTAATTTTTATGTCTAATTTTAACATTAATTTGAAAAAAAAAATATATATTATCATTTAAAGTTCTAGTGTAAACTATAGACCTTTTATAGTTTTTCAATTGCAGTCTTCTAGTTCAGATAACATTAATTTTTGCACTACTATGCTGCATAATACTTTTATTTTCTTTTAATTTTTTATTATTGTAGTATTATTATGGGTTTAATTGAAATTTTATATTCGTTTTTTGTTTGTTCTAGTGTTAGTTATGCCAGTTGAATTTTCATACCCTACAGCATTGTAGTGGGGAACTGCACCAGAACTTAACTCAAACTAGAACTGAATTAGAAATGAACTAGAACTGAACTAGAACTGAACTAGAACTGAACTAGAACTGAACTAGAACTGAACTAGAACTGAACTAGAACTGAACTAGAACTGAAACTAGAACTAGAACTGAACTAGAACTGAACTAGAACTGAACTAGAACTGACTAGAACTGAACTAGAACTGAACTAGAACTGAACTAGAACTGAACTAGAACTGAACTAGAACTGAACTAGAACTGAACTAGAACTGAACTAGAACTGAACTAGAACTGAACTAGAACTGAACTAGAACTGAACTAGAACTGAACTAGAACTGAACTAGAACTGAACTAGAACTGAACTAGAACTGAACTAGAACTGAACTAGAACTGAACTAGAACTAGAACTGAACTAGAACTGAACTAGAACTGACTAGAACTGAACTAGAACTGAACTAGAACTGAACTAGAACTGAACTAGAACTGAACTAGAACTGAACTAGAACTGAACTAGAACTGAACTAGAACTGAACTAGAACTGAACTAGAACTGAACTAGAACTGAACTAGAACTGAACTAGAAACTGAACTAGAACTGAACTAGAACTGAACTAGAACTGAACTAGAACTGAACTAGAACTGAACTAGAACTGAACTAGAACTGAACTAGAACTGAACTAGAACTGAACTAGAACTGAACTAGAACTGAACTAGAACTGAACTAAAACTGAACTAGAACTGAACTAGAACTGAACTTGAACTGAACTGGAACTGAATTACAACTCAACTAGAACTCAACTGGAACTGAACTAGAACTAAAGTTTGGACTGACCGACTATAGCTTCTTTATAGTTTGCTGTTGTAGTTGTTGCTATACATCCTATTGCCATACTTTTTCCTTTTAATATACTATATTTTAGCCAATGCCAACATTTATTTGGGCAAAGCCATTTTTTTTATTCAGTGAATCACTTTTAATGCCGTTTGATCTTTTACAACACACAGAATATTCGGTCTTTTAAATGCTCTCTCATAGATTTTTTTACCCTAAAAACTTTCGTATTTAAACATACAAGGAAACAAACGAACGCACTCACCTATAGACACACCTACATACATACAAACATGTTCATATAACAAATTCACACACTCAACCCAACAAACAAATTTACAGTTGTTCAAACACATAGAGAGGAAATATTTTAATGCCAAAGTTTTTTATTTAAATGCAAACATTCACACATACACGAAGCCAAGTAAACACTTAACACACATACGTACATGCTAGAAAAAACACTTTTCCACACACACACTTTAACACAGCTCGACTAAAAGCTTTGTGGGAAATTGTTTTTCTTTTTTTATAGAATTTCTAAGGTTTTAGTTTTTAAAATAAAATTAAATCTATTAACTTGTCATTTGTTGTAAATTAAATACTTTTACTAATATAATTTTTTAACAAAATGAACTAAATTAAAATTTCTTATCAATTTTATATACTTTTCACGAAGCGCCTATACGAATTCTGTTTCCGCAACAACCGCTCACGAGCCTCAAACTAAAACAACTGACTGATGTTTTTCAAAATAAATCTCAATTCAGGCCTGAGATCCGTTTTTTCAATCAACTGATAAGATGTTTTTTTTTTTCATTTTTGTTGGTGGTTTTCTAAGTTTACGAGAGATTAATCAGATAATTTGTTAATAAATATTTAGAAAAGTGATTTGTCAGTAAATGATTGCTAGAATTATATATATCAGCAAATATTGTCGTCTTGAGTTATATGATGATAAGAAATATCATGTGGGAAAACTGAACTCTTTAGCGAAAAACTAATAAACCTGACTTTGAAACAAGAAATTGAAAATCGTCATTTCTTATCAGTGAAATGAGAAGGTATTTGTTTAGGTTGACGAAATATAAAAAAATATGAAGTAAGTAAATGTTTCGAAACTTTGGAGTTTTTAGAGTTCAGTTCTAGTTTAGTTCTAGTTCAGTTCTAGTTCAGTTCTACTTCAGCTCTAGTTCAGTTCTAGTTCAGTTTTAGTTCAGTTCTAGTTCAGTTCTAGTTCAGTTCTAGTTCAGTTCTAGTTCAGTTCTAGTTCAGTTCTAGTTCAGTTCTAGTTCAGTTCTAGTTCAGTTCTAGTTCAGTTCTAGTTCAGTTCTAGTTCAGTTCTAGTTCAGTTCTAGTTCAGTTCTAGTTCAGTTCTAGTTCAGTTCTAGTTCAGTTCTAGTTCAGTTCTAGTTCAGTTCTAGTTCAGTTCTAGTTCAGTTCTAGTTCAGTTCTAGTTCAGTTCTAGTTCAGTTCTAGTTCAGTTCTAGTTCAGTTCTAGTTCAGTTCTAGTTCAGTTCTAGTTCAGTTCTAGTTCAGTTCTAGTTCAGTTCTAGTTCAGTTCTAGTTCAGTTCTAGTTCAGTTCTAGTTCAGTTCTAGTTCAGTTCTAGTTCAGTTCTAGTTCTAGTTCAGTTCTAGTTCAGTTCTAGTTCAGTTCTAGTTCAGTTCTAGTTCAGTTCTAGTTCAGTTCTAGTTCAGTTCTAGTTCAGTTCTAGTTCAGTTCTAGTTCAGTTCTAGTCAGTTCAGTTCTAGTTCAGTTCTAGTTCAGTTCTAGTTCAGTTCTAGTTCAGTTCTAGTTCAGTTCTAGTTCAGTTCTAGTTCAGTTCTAGTTCAGTTCTAGTTCAGTTCTAGTTCAGTTCTAGTTCAGTTCTAGTTCAGTTCTAGTTCAGTTCTAGTTCACTTCTAGTTCAGTTCTAGTTCAGTTCTAGTTCAGTTCTAGTTCAGTTCTAGTTCTGTTCTAGTCTGTTCTAGTTCTGTTCTAGTTCTGTTAGTTCTGTTCTAGTTCTGTTCTAGTTCTGTTCTAGTTCTGTTCTAGTTCTGTTCTAGTTCTGTTCTAGTTCTGTTCTAGTTCTGTTCTAGTTGTGTTCTAGTTGTGTTCTAGTTGTGTTCTAGTTGTGTTCTAGTTCTGTTCTAGTTGTGTTCTAGTTCTGTTCTAGTTCTGTTCTAGTTCTGTTCTAGTTCTGTTCTAGTTCTGTTCTAGTTCTGTTCTAGTTCTGTTCTAGTTCTGTTCTAGTTCTGTTCTAGTTCTGTTCTAGTTCTGTTCTGTTCTAGTTCTGTTCTAGTTCTGTTCTAGTTCTGTTCTAGTTCTATTCTAGTTCTGTTCTAGTTCTGTTCTAGTTCTGTTCTAGTTCTGTTCTAGTTCTGTTCTAGTTCTGTTCTAGTTCTGTTCTAGTTCTGTTCTAGTTCTGTTCTAGTTCTGTTCTAGTTCTGTTCTAGTTCTGTTCTAGTTCTGTTCTAGTTCTGTTCTAGTTCTGTTCTAGGTCTTCTAGTTCTGTTCTAGTTCTGTTCTAGTTCTGTTCTAGTTCTGTTCTAGTTCTGTTCTAGTTCTGTTCTAGTTCTGTTCTAGTTCTGTTCTAGTTCTGTTCTAGTTCTGTTCTAGTTCTGTTCTAGTTCTGTTCTAGTTCTGTTCTAGTTCTGTTCTAGTTCTGTTCTAGTTCTGTTCTAGTTCTGTTCTAGTTCTGTTCTAGTTCTGTTCTAGTTCTGTTCTAGTTCTGTTCTAGTTCTGTTCTAGTTCTGTTCTAGTTCTGTTCTAGTTCGTTCTAGTTGTGTTCTAGTTGTGTTCTAGTTGTGTTCTAGTTCTGTTCTAGTTCTGTTCTAGTTGTGTTCTAGTTGTGTTCTAGTTCTGTTCTAGTTCTGTTCTAGTTCTGTTCTAGTTCTGTTCTAGTTCTGTTCTAGTTCTGTTCTAGTTCAGTTCTAGTTCAGTTCTAGTTCAGTTCTAGTTCTGTTCTAGTTCTGTTCTAGTTCTGTTCTAGTTCTGTTCTAGTTCTGTTCTAGTTCTGTTCTAGTTCTGTTCTAGTTCTGTTCTAGTTCTGTTCTAGTTCTGTTCTAGTTCTGTTCTAGTTGTGTTCTAGTTGTGTTCTAGTTGTGTTCTAGTTCTGTTCTAGTTCTGTTCTAGTTCTGTTCTAGTTCTGTTCTTGTTCTGTTCTAGTTCTGTTCTAGTTCTGTTCTAGTTCTGTTCTAGTTCTGTTCTAGTTCTGTTCTAGTTCTGTTCTAGTTCTGTTCTAGTTCTGTTCTAGTTCTGTTCTAGTTCTGTTCTAGTTCTGTTCTAGTTCTGTTCTAGTTCTGTTCTAGTTCTGTTCTGTTCTAGTTCTGTTCTAGTTCTGTTCTAGTTCTGTTCTAGTTCTGTTCTAGTTCTGTTCTAGTTCTGTTCTAGTTCTGTTCTAGTTCTGTTCTAGTTCTGTTCTAGTTCTGTTC
Organism: Lucilia sericata; assembly: GCF_015586225.1. Classification (NCBI taxonomy): domain Eukaryota; kingdom Metazoa; phylum Arthropoda; class Insecta; order Diptera; family Calliphoridae; genus Lucilia; species Lucilia sericata. The sequence continues at coordinate 6,467 of NW_023995464.1, read as the reverse complement.
TAGTTCTGTTCTAGTTCTGTTCTAGTTCTAGTTCTGTTCCAGTTCTGTTCTAGTTCTGTTCTAGTTCTGTTCTAGTTCTGTTCTAGTTCTGTTCTAGTTCTGTTCTAGTTCTATTCTAGTTCTGTTCTAGTTCTGTTCTAGTTCTGTTCTAGTTCTGTTCTAGTTCTGCTCTAGTTCTGTTCTAGTTCTGTTTTAGTTTATCTCTATATTTTATTTATATTTTATATGCTAAACAATTTACTTGCTAAACCACAAAATTGAGAGGTAATATTTCTTTTATTTCTGTTTTAAATCATAGATTAAAAAACTGCATCCCAAATCATCAATACGCTTTAACACAATTGAAACAATTTTGCTGTGTATAAAAAGCAACATGCACGTTTTAGCAGAAAAAAGAAAAAAAAAAACAAATATACACAGAGAAATTGTGATAATACAGATTGTAGCCATTATCTGACATGAAATGTAATTGAATGTATGTATGATTGTATGGACATTGTCGTACATAGAGATGACCCTTACCATACCCAGGGTTACCATGGAAATTGATAAGGCTTGTGAGAAATAGTTAATTGTAGAGCAATGTACTACAACTACTCCTCCTCTTGGGTACGTACTCTTCAGACACTAAGCACTTGATGGTACTACTTAATAAATACGTAATTGCTAAAATACTAGCAGAGTGTAAATGTGTGTAGTTGGATGGAAGACAACAAGTATGTGGGTTTTGAAAGAAGGCTTTTCAAATATTTATTGTTTGCACTACTTTACAAAACAATGATGATGTACTTTTTTACTTAAAACTACAAATTCCTTGGCAGAATTGTTAAATATGTTTGTGATTCATATTTAATGAATTTCAGCAGAATTTCAATAGAGAAAAACATGAAATGTGAATTTTTAAAGAACTCTATTAAGTTCCTACAAGGGAATGTAAAGGAATTAGTGTTCTTCTACTTAACTATAGACTAGATAAAATAATCATTGACGTTTTGTTGCTGTAATATTGATACATAAATTACTTGAAAGTACTAAAAAAATGTATAGAAAAGAGAAACGGAAATATATAAATAAAAATTATTTATTGAAAGGAATAGTAGTCAAAAATTGTAGTATTCTTGGAAATGCAGTGAAAGTCTTAATATTTAGTGGCAGAGAAAAATATGTATTTAAACTTCAAGTACTTAAATGCAGTTGGCTGGTTGGCGTTTCTTTTTATCATTTATTCTATTTTTTTCTTTCAATTGCTTTAACAGAAAATATGTTTTATTACATATATTTTTTTTAAATATAAAGTACTTGAATACACTCTAAATATTTTTACCAGCAAAAACACATTCTCAATGAACATTTGGACCGACAGGTTTCCAAAACGACTACCGATTCCTTTCAGAGAGTCATAGAAATAGTTAAATAATTCGTTTTTGTGATCCAAGTATTCTGAACAGTCTCTCAAATTAGTTATAGACGTTAGTTTTTGGTTACTAAATTGGTTCAAGACACCAACTTATTTATTGAAGATAGTCTCCTCAAACTGCAGGTTACCTCATCCTCACACACTCGCAATCAAAATAAATTTTTATATTACTTTAACAAACACATAAGTATGTACGTCTGCATACACAGCTACGTATATAAGTAATACAATACTTAAGGAAATAAACGTATTTTCCCATTTCATATCCTTGTAACTGTATATGTGTATGAGTTTGTTGCAACCTAAAGGTAAATTGTATCCTCTCATAAAGATTTCACCGAAAAAAAAAGAAAAATAAAAATCCTTAAAACATTAAATGTAACTTCTACCAACTGTTTCTATACGGAAAAACCTGTAAGTTTTTTTTGACTACTCCATTTCGCAACGTGAATACATGTGTTGGATTTGTTACGATCTTGGTAACATGAACATCAAAAACATTTCAGATATAATCTTTGGCATAAATATGTTAATCTATAATCAATTTCCTCAATAAGAAAAAAAAAAAAATAAAACTGAAAATAAAATATTTTATTCGGCAATAACTTGTGCGATAGGGATTTTATGGGAATTTTAAGGATTTTTCATAAAATAGTTTAAAATTACAACAAAAACTTTCTTAAAAGTTTTCGAAATAAAGTTCTATTTCGTCTGTAGTTCTGTTCTAGTTCTGTTCTAGTTCCGTTCTAGTTCTGTTCTAGTTCTGTCTAGTTCTGTTCTAGTTTCTGTCTAGTCTGTTCTAGTTCTGTTCAGTTCTGTTCTGTTCTTTTTCTAGTTCTGTTCTGTTCTGTTCTAGTTCTGTTCTAGTTCTGTTCTAGTTCTAGTTATAGTTCTAGTTCTAGTTGTTCTGTTCTAGTTCTGTTCTATTCTGTTCTAGTCTGTTCTAGTTCTGTTCTAGTTCTGTTCTAGTTCTGTTCTAGTTTCTGTTCTAGTTCGTTCTAGTTCTGTTCTAGTTCTGTTCTATGTTCTGTTCTAGTTCTCGTTAGTTCTATTCTAGTTCTGTTCTAGTTCTGTTTTAGTTCTGTTCTAGTTCTGTTCAGTTCTGTTCTAGTTCTGTTCTAGTTCTGTTCTAGTTCTGTTCTAGTTCTGTTCTAGTTCTGTTCTAGTTCTGTTCTAGTTCTGTTCTAGTTCTGTTCTAGTTCTGTTCTAGTTCTGTTTCTAGTTCTGTTCTAGTTCTGTTCTAGTTCTGTTCTAGTTCTGTTCTAGTTCTGTTCTAGTTCTGTTCTAGTTCTGTTCTAGTCTGTTCTAGTTCTGTTCTAGTTCTGTTCTAGTTCTGTTCTAGTTCTGTCTAGTTCTGTTCTAGTTCTGTTCTAGTCTGTTCTAGTTCTGTTCTAGTTCTGTTCTAGTTCTGTTCTAGTTCTTTTCTAGTTCTGTTCTAGTTCTGTTCTAGTTCTGTTCTAGTCTGTTCTAGTTCTGGTCTAGTTCTGTTCTAGTCTTTCTAGTTCTGTTCTAGTTCTGTTCTAGTTCTGTTCTAGTTCTGTTCTAGTTCTGTTCTAGTTCTGTTCTAGTTCTGTTCTAGTTCTGTTCTAGTTCTGTTCTAGTTCTGTTCTAGTTCGTTCTAGTTCTGTCTAGTTCTGTTCTAGTTCTGTTCTATTTCTGTTTCTGTTCTGTTCTGTTCTAGTTTGTTCTTTTGTTCTAGTTCTGTTCTAGTTCAGTTCTAGTTCTGTTCTAGTTCTGTTCTAGTTCTGTTCTAGTTCTGTTCTAGTTCTGTTCTAGTTCTGTTCTAGTTCTGTTCTAGTTCTGTTCTAGTTCTGTTCTAGTTCTGTTCTAGTTCTGTTCTAGTTCTGTTCTAGTTCTGTTCTAGTTCTGTTCTAGTCTGTTCTAGTTCTGTTCTAGTTCTGTTCTAGTTCTGTCTAGTTCCTTTCTAGTTCTGTTCTAATTCAATTTTTGTACGTTCCACCAAATGCTTTGCAAACTTCTCAAGTATTCATGTGACTGCTTAAATCCTATTCAGGATTATATTGCAGCACGTTTAGCTAAAGATGACAAGAATGTTTGAGTTTGAAAAAAACACAACTGAAATAAAATCTAACAAAACATATGAGTAGAGTACTTCAGAATAACAGCAGCAGATAGAAGAATAAAAGATTTGGTACTGCTGTGCTCTGTTGTTGTAATACGAGCATTTTCGTTTATTAAATTTGCATGCATTCAACGTCATTATCAGCATAATCATGTTCAGCATAAACGTCGTAGTCATCATTATAATCATCATCGTTATTATCATAACAAATGTTGCCGCATGTTTACCTTACACGCTTATTCGCCCTTAAGGCTCCACAAGGACCGGGAAACTTATATACTAAACTTCTATTAAGACAACTTCAAACACACATACATATGTACGTACATAAAGTAGTAGCGGCAGCAGCCTGACTAGTAACAAAAAATAGCAATACTCGTAGCAATAAGCATTTCCAGTCACTGGTGTAATTGCATTTGGTGAATTTATGTTTCTACATTTGCTGCTTTTTTTTGTTGCTTTTGCTGTATTTTATTTCCGAAAACACGTTTATTCTTGTTACTTACATCCAGGCTATAATTTTGTTGCCTTCCTCTTTCCTCGGGAATCCTTTAGCAGCAGGAATATACATATTGGTTTGTCTCAATGTGTATCTACATATACATATGAAATTGTTGTTTGGGAGTGTGGCAAAACAAAAATTCATTTAACCAGTGCTGACTTGGTTGGGTTGCTTTACGTAGGTACTTGTTTTTTATGCCCCCTTAAAAGAATAATACGTGGAAATTGACAAAAGTGAATAAAATAGTAGAGAGTTTCCTTGATTTTCATTTGGTATTTTTACGACATTGTAGATGTGCGTGTGTTAGAGTTTTATTTGCAAAAAAAAAAAAAAAAAAACACAAATTACAATTCTATATGAAGAGTAAGAGAGGAATAGGTGTAAAAAACCCACCTCTACCCAATATTTCTGTTAAAATGTCGTTAATTTTTAATTTGCTCATGAAAACTCTGTGTGTGTGTTGTGCGCGTTTGTGTTATAAATAATCGAAATTCAGCTTTGAATAATGAAGGTAATTTAGGATAAACCCAGCATAAAAGAGTATAAAACGATTGTTGCCTGTTGCTTGCTTGAATAGTTGAATGGTTCAGTGGCTTTTTTGTGAAAATACGTGATTTAATTTGTCTGCTTAACACCTGAAGTGACTGGGCAAAAAACTTCATTTTATATTTTATGATTTTAATTATGACAAGAGCCATAAAATTTTAACATAAATGTTAGGAAAATGTAATTGAAATTATTGGAAAATGTTGCGAATTAAAACTTCAAACCTACCTTATTACACACTATAATCTAGTCTATAGTCCTAGTCTATAGTCTAGTCTATAGTCTAGTCTATAGTCTAGTCTATAGTCTAGTCTATAGTCTAGTCTATAGTTAGTCTAGTCTAGTCTATAGTCTAGTCTATAGTCTAGTCTATAGTCTAGTCTATAGTCTAGTCTATAGTCTAGTCTATAGTCTCGTCTATAGTCTAGTCTATAGTCTAGTCTATAGTCTAGTCTATAGTCTAGTCTATAGTCTAGTCTATAGTCTAGTCTATAGTCTAGTCTATAGTCTAGTCTATAGTCTAGTCTATAGTCTAGTCTATAGTCTAGTCTATAGTCTAGTCTATAGTCTAGTCTATAGTCTAGTCTATAGTCTAGTCTATAGTCTAGTCTATAGTCTAGTCTATAGTCTAGTCTATAGTCTAGTCGATAGTCTAGTCTATAGTCTAGTCTATAGTCTAGTCTATAGTCTAGTCTATAGTCTAGTCTATAGTCTAGTCTATAGTCAGTCTATAGTCTAGTCTATAGTCTAGTCTATAGTCTAGTCTATAGTCTAGTCTATAGTCTAGTCTATAGTCTAGTCTATGTAGTCTATAGTCTAGTCTATAGTCTAGTCTATAGTCTAGTCTATAGTCTAGTCTATAGTCTAGTCTATAGTCTAGTCTATAGTCTATCTAGTCTAGTCTATAGTCTAGTCTATAGTCTAGTCTATAGTCTAGTCTAGAGTCTAGTCTATAGTCTAGTCTATGTCTAGTCTATGGTCTAATCTATAGTCTAGTCTATAATCTAGTCTATAGTCTAGTCTATAGTCTAGTCTGTCTAGTATATAGTCGTCTATAGTCTAGTCTATGTCTAGTATAGTCTAGTCTATAGTCTAGTCTATAGTCTAGTCTATAGTCTATAGTCTATAGTCTAGTCTATAGTCTAGTCTATAGTCTAGTCTATAGTCTAGTCTATAGTCTAGTCTATAGTCTAGTCTATAGTCTAGTCTATAGTCTAGTCTATAGTCTAGTCTATAGTCTAGTCTATAGTCGTCTATAGTCTAGTCTATAGTCTAGTCTATAGTCTAGTCTATAGTCTAGTCTATAGTCTAGTCTATAGTCTAGTCTATAGTCTAGTCTATAGTCTAGTCTATAGTCTAGTCTATTTTTTAGTCTATAGTCTAGTCTATATTCTAGTCTATTGTCTAGTCGATATTTTAGTCTACAGTCGAGTCTTTAGTTCTTCATTGGGGACTATAGCTTGGTATATATTCGTGATAATTGTCGTCTCTGTTATAGTCTGCCTCCATCGATGAGTATAGAGTCCTATATAGTGAAGTCCTTAGTCTAGTCTTATCAATAGTTTGGTCTAATACTACTCTACTTCTAGTCTATATTCTACTCTATAGCCAAGTTTATAGATCTTTAGTGAGAACTATAGTCTGGTTTATATTCGTGACAATCGTCCTCGCTGCTGTCTGATATAGTACAGTGGCGTCTTTATTCATACTCTACACATTCTTTTGAATATAAATCATTATTCTCTTCACATTTCATAATGTCGGCTGTTTCTACTACAGTAATGAGTTACATTCAACACCTTAAACTTTTTTTAAGTTGGTGCAAATGTTTTGTTTTTTAGAATATAAACTGAGGCTGAGAAAAGAAAATAAAATTGTTTTACTTAAATGAAAACATTTTGAAGAAAGGTTATTGTAAA